>NC_050458.1:58460934-58760934 GCF_903995425.1 Onychomys torridus
AAAGAGAGAGATATGTTAAATATTTATATTACAATTCATAACAATAGCTACATGAAGTAGCAACAAAAATAATTTTTATGGTTGGGGGTCACCACCACATGAGGGATTGTATTAAAGGATCACAGCATTAGGAAGGTTGGGATCCACTGCCTTAAATGGTTAAATCAGTTTTCACTGTGCAGTGTCATTGAGTTAGAAAGAATATTCAGAGACTTAATTACCAAGAAAGGTTTAATTAGTTCTAAACATGCTGCAAGATCACTAGATGGTTTTCTTCCCATGTTTGATCTGATGTCTCTCAGGATAATGTTGGGAAGCAGGGAAGGAGAAAGCAGAGAAGAAATTGTGCATGTTCTAGGTTAGGCACAACACTTTGGTCAGTATTCTGTAGCTGAAGAGAGATATGCAAAAATTTAAGGCAAAGTCCAGCTCTTTAGGACCTGGTGCTAAGGACAGTTATCTGCATTACAATCGGAAATGTGTGTGTTTCCTTTATGTGATTAGTAAAGGAAATCAGGAAATAAAATGACCACCGCAAGCATCCTATGGCAAAGTCTGGATGCACCCACACTTGGGAGCAATTGACACTCTTACTTTGCAGTGCTGAGGCCTGGTGAGCCTCACAGGTTTCTTAGCTCTGGTTGAGTAGCTCTATGCTGGTGGCCACAGTCGCCCTCAGAGTTCTCTCCTCCTGAATTCCTTCGGTCTCAATTGTAAGGAGATTTCTGTTCATCAACACTAACCTCATCACTGATTCATTTCCTTAAACTTCAATAAAACACTGGAATGACTCTTGTAATGATTTTTGGAATGATTACTGTTTAAATGACTTTTGAATACTTTTCACATTCTTTTTTTTTTCTAATTAATTGCCACACATGGATTTGTTACGAACCATTGGATAAACCAGTCTTCACTTGAAATTGGGGGGGGGGGAGGGTTGTAAAAATAATATAGGCTTAGGAACCTGAAATCCTGAGAGTAAATTCTAAGTCTACATCTAATCTCCCAGGTACCTTTACTGAACTCATATAATGTCTTTTTATTTTGTGTTTTTCATCTGTAGAATGGTGTGAGAAAAATTACTGCAAAGGGTTATTTTAGATGCCATGAAGATCTGAAAAATGTGGAGCGTTATTTGAATGCTGTTTTATTTTATTATGTTTAAACGGAAACTCTGATTTCTCCTTTGGTGGAAATTTCAAGCAAGTGAGTAGGGGATACAGGATACGGTACTCTCTGCAATGGGTGACTGATGAGATCTTTCTCAGCCTGCAAATGTTCCTGTAGTTTGATCTCGGGATTTGTCTTGCCTTGCACTTTGGTGACTGGTTATACTGTCTTTTGCCTTGCTCTCTTGTGCTGTCATACTTAGAACTTAGTCTTAATTGCATGAGAATGTCCTCCTCAGCCTATGAGAAGCAGGGAGCAGGTACAGGACCTGCTAACCCCTACCCCCCATGATAGCCACACTCTAACATCTCTGCTGACAGCCAACATCAACCCGAAGTAAAAGGACCTCCCCATGATTCCATCCTCTAGCCTTGAATGCATCTAGCTCAGGCCCCAGGGGGGATGGGGTAGAAGTGTGCCGTGTATAATATACTTTCTCCAAATTTCTAAATCACCAGAACCTATGAGTGTAGTAAAATTTACTTCAGGCCATCAAGTTTGGGGGTGATTTATTACACAGCCAACCAGAACGAGGCAGGATGATTCATTTACTCCAAACCTATCGTGGTTGTAAAGGAAATTGGAACGGTGCTGTTTCTATTGCTCCAGTACCCTTTCAGCCTGAGAGAAAGTTGTGGTTAGTGCTGACTGGAACTTCAGAACTGAGCAAAGATTTAGGAACATGGGAGCTCATTTTTCTTTTCAAGTAGGCTCAGATACAATGACGTCAGTCACCATCATTACCTCCTCAGCTTGTGAGTAGAGCCAGGTACATCCCTGCTCCATTCGACTCCCCCAGGAATGGGGGTGTCTTCAGAGAGGGATTTCCCTGTAAGGACTACTCTTACTGTTTCTGTTTCTGCCAATCTCTCTTTGAGAGGCCATAGTTGGTTCAAGACAGATGGTCTGAGACTTGGGTAGAGACAGCAGGGGATTGTGCCGCCTTGTAATGGTACATGGCATTCTCAGTGATTGGCTTTTTCTGAACCCTGGTGTATTATAGGTTAGATCTATTGTTTATAGGTCCAGTTTTTGAGGTCTCTCCACCCCTCTTCCTTCTCCATCTCCTTGTCTCCTTCTCAACATCTGGACATTTGCCAACATGCTTTCCTCTATGCCAACTATCTTTGTTCACTCATCACCCTCTGAAGTCTAGAAGCAATCCCACTTCCCCTCAAAGGAAGCTTCAGGAAACAGAAGCAATGCTTCCAGCCCTCAGCACACTGTTGGCACTCCATTCAGAGTCTTAGCGCCATGAATTCCTGTTTCCCTGAAGAGGTTGCTGTGCCATTCTTGGCAGGACCTCCATCTTGCTCTCCTTCATAACCCCTGGTGTGGTTTCTCAGGAAATTCTTGTTGAATTCCATAAGGCAGCCTGAAACAGTGCCAAAAGTATGCAGAGTCAAGACGCGTGGCTTCCAGGCTCAGGTCGGAGTGGGGTCTGTAAATACCAGACTTGGGGAAAGGTCTTGAACCTTACAAGCTCTTCATATTTTTTGGCCTAAATTTGCTCCTCAATCAATGGCAAGTTTTGAATAGGTCATTGGTTTTCAGTTCAATAGACTTCTCCACGCTGCTGCTGCCCAGAGAGTTTTATGTCTCCTTGGTTGTACAACCTTGGCTGGGAATACTGTTTATAAGTTGCCTTCAGGCTTCAGGAATACATGTGGGCTGGTGGGTTCTGCTGTGGCCTGTGGATTTACATGGAAGGAAATGAGCTTAGCACATGGGAATAATAGCAAAAAAGGAACTGAGGCAACTCTGAGAATAACAGTAAATGCCTATTAAACCAGACATTGTGCTGAGGGCTTGGAGGCATTACTACACTTGGTCCTCAAAAAGCCCTCTCAGGTGGATGCTGTTGCTATTGCCATTTATAGGTAAACTCCCTCAGTTTAGTAATGGACCACACTGCAGACCTAGGTTTGCTATCAAACCTTTGTTCTTTCTAGTACCTACACTCTAAAGCACTTCCTGTTTTTGTTTGTTTGTTTGTTTGTTTTTTAGTTGTGCTTTTGCTGTAGGGGAATTGTACATATAATTATTGAAAAGATTTGACTTTATTAGTCTTTGCAATTCCTTTCTGTGTTCTGTATTATCATCATTAGTGCTGCTTACCAAGAGATGTGTACACACAGAAATAACATTTTTACGGAGAGAGTCATGAAGACATTGAAAATCTCAACACGCCATGCCAGACCCATGAGATGCCAGAATCAACGTAATTCTTCCAGCTCGATGAGGGCAAGCTTTAACAGATGAAAGGTATTTACTTCTTGAAGGAAATAACTGGAGTTAAAGGAACTAGGGTCATAAGATCACCAAAGATCTAGGAGGTGTGACAGATCTAGATACTCACCAGAATTCTCATGAGTGGCCAGGGAAGTGCTGGTGTGTAATTGATAGAGTCATGAGAACCGTCTTCCATCTGCCATGTTGCAGACCGTGGAGCGGTGGAGCAGTTAGCATTAAATACAGCCGGGTAGCATTCACAGTTCCTACGTGACCGATTACCTGACCTTCCTTCTCTCCTCCAGTTTCTCTTCTGCACAATCTCTGCTTACATCTCTCCTTCCTCTAGGGAACGGAGGGGCTCTTGGTATCTGCTGAGTGTGACTGATGGACTGTTTCCTTTGAGTTCTTCTGGCTGGCACTCTGTTTTCTAGTTTCTTTGGGAAGAACTCCTGCAGGCTGTGAATGCTTTGGACCTCACTGGCTTTTTCCTTCTAACTGTCCAGTCTGCTTAGGTTGGCTTCTGTGACGTCACTAAAATCTTTCCCTAGCCTTTCCTTGTCTGGCTCTTAGACTCACTAGCTCTAAGTGACCACCTTCTTTATAGAGTTAGTATTTCCTCTTCCCACACCACCACTGTCCACTCTTTCTCTTAAGTGCCCCCTTCCCCCCCACCTCTGTTAAAAACAAAACTCTATTTCAGAGTTGTGCTGTGATGCTTTGCCCTTCTGGGGCAGGGTGTCAATGGCTATGGTGTGACCTGTACTGGTGTTTGGAGTCACAAGAGAGGAAGGAAAGGAAAGGCAATTGTCATGGATCCCAGTGGGAGGAGCAGCAGGCAGTAAGCCTTTGCTCAACGTCTCAGAGCTTCTCACTGCCTGGTGCTGGAGTCACAGAACCCTGGGTTCAGGGTATTTTAAGACCTGTTCACTAGAGGACTCAGGCACACATGTGGGTAACCTTTCAGAGCTTCAGTCTTTCCTAGGGAGAATGGCCTTAGTAGTGGGAAACCTGGTTCCTTCTATTGTTGAGGGTGACAGTCCCCCCCCCCTCCCGCTCCCTGGGCAGTCAAGGTTAGCTGGGTAGCTGTGTACGTCTGGTTTAGGTTTAGGATGTCTAGGTGAAGTTCTGTGTGGGACTTCTACAAACTCTTCCTCAGAAAGGAGATGACTGATTGGGCGGCAGCTTTCTGGTTGTCTCTTTCTCTGTTTTTCTTCCCCACAGCCCAACATGCAAAGGCTGGCATCTCAGTAGTTAATTGTACTGTGTGTGAGGTGAGTTGAACAGAAATACTCCCCCTCCATCCCCCAGCCCACTGTACCCCGCCGCCTCTCACCATAGCTGAACAGTAGCTTTTTCTTTCTAATGCTGTAGAGAAGGCATGAATTTAAAACCAGGAGCCTTAGCTCCTGGAGCACTGGTTTATAATGCAGAATGGTATTAGTGTATTGCACATAATGTATTAGTTTTCTATGGTTGCGGAACAAATCACCACACATTTAGGGCCTTAAAGCAACACAGATCTATTGTCGTCCTCTGTGTGTGCGTAGAATCAGGGTAAGGGGTGAGCTGAGGTCTCCGCTGCAATGGGCATCAGCTAGGCTGTGTTCCCGTCTGCACCATCGGTTCCTGTGTATACACACTTTGGCAGAACTCAATCCCGGGCGCCTTTGGAACCGATGTGTGTTTTCTTGCTGGCTCTGGTGGGGTGGGGGTGGCGGCTGTCACACTCAACTCCTAGAGCCTGTCCTCACATTCTGGACACACAGCCCTCTCACATATGGCTGGAGACTCCCTGAGGAATCCAGGTTCACTCAGGAGAAACTCCCTCATTTCAGTTAAAGTCAACTGATTTTAGGTTGTCTTCAAATTCTATTTCCCTTTGTCTTACAATGCAATCAAAGTCTCAGGGTGAGACCCATTGTATTCACGGTCCTGGCTCTCTTCAGGTGTGAGGGTGTGCAAGATAGAGGAGGACTCTCTTAGGCTATCCTGGAGTTTTGCTCACTGTGTAGTTAAGGTGGCCCAGAAGACAGAGCTGGAACCCTGCAGCCTCCCCACCGTCCAAGAGAGGTGGGACACTGAGCTTTTAGAGACAGTGTGTGAAAGACAGACACTGTTCAAGCCTCCGACTAGCAGCTGAACCCAGTTCCCGGTTGCTGTAGGGGTAGAGCGGGATGGAATGTTTCTAAGACTGCTGTTTTGTGGTTCTGGAGACACTTTTTTTGTTGTGTAGTCACAGTCTGGTACCTTGACTTGGATTTAGACTCTGCCCGTCATTCACAACATTACACATCCTAGGTCTGATCTCTTTCTCTCACCTTCCCCCAGCAACAGTGTTCCCACTGGCCGGGAGAATTGGCAGGATTTGCAGGCAGAAGCTTTAGCTCCTATCTATTTACTGGCTTAGGAACCTGGTGCATGGTGCATTTAGAGGGTGGAGATAATAATCATAGCACCCCTCCTGCAGAGGGTTAGCCTGAGGAACAAATTAGAGAACAATGTGTCAATCAGGGCACCGTGAATACTTCCACCAATGTTCACAGTGTGCTGTCACCATGCCATCTCTCCACTGTGCATTCTGTCAACATTTTCCCTGTGGAACCACTCACTGAGCATTGAACTGGCGAGCCTAGTGGGACTAGCCAGGGAGTCCCCGCTCTCACAGGACTCAAGGTTTGTAGGAGAAGCAGACACATCAGCAGCAGAGCATGAGGTGTTCTGTAGTGGGTAGCCATCCCAGCATTAGCCTGGAAGTTCCAACCCCCACTGAGGCTTCGGTAATGGTCACGCCCACAAGGCGGGGCAGAGGAGGAAGCGGAAGACGAAGGATCGGGAAGAGCTCTGTCTCTTGGTTCCAGGACCCTGGTCACTGGAGGTAGACCGAGCAGAGTTCTCCAGAGAACACCGCCGGACTGCGCTATACCCTTTGCCAGACCCTGCAACCTACCCCTTCATTTGTAAGTTACCCCACAAAATAAACCTCCCTTTTAACTACGTGGAGTGGCCTTAATAATTTAACCAATAGTGTTCTAGGGCAGATGGATGGATGGGTTGAGTTGAAAGCTCCCACCCTTTCCAGAAGATGTGGGAAACGAATATTGGTCATCACAATGACCATTTGAGAGAAGAATTTCCATGTATCAGGAAGGGTTCTACGTCTGCATATAGAACTGTGCAGACACTATCACTCTAAACTCCAGGTTTCAGATAAAGAAACTGAGACACAGAGTAATAACCTCATTAACCCAGGGAAGCACTGCTGATAAGTAGATAGAGCCCAACTCACACTCAGGCAAGCTTACGTCAGAGCCCAGATTAAGTGCTGGATAAGGGGTGTGTGGCCTAGGTAGCTGGTTTTAGAACAATAGTAATGGAATTCACATTAGATGGGGCAGACTGGGTATGACTGAGAGTTGACAGAAAAGGAAGACTCCAGAATGAGCTGTTAGTGTCTGACTTGATCTAGTAAGAGGGCCCGTCATGGGGATGGATGGTATAGGATGGAAGAAAGGAGAAGAGCTTGTAGTAGGTGCAGTACAGGATGCTTTTGATTCAAGTAGGTTGTCAGTGAAGACAGCCATGGCTCTGGGAAGTAAGCTTGGGTCTCAACTGGACATGGAAGTCATATGGATTTTATAAGATGAAATTGTCCAGGCAAAAGTATGTAGATGAGATAAGGACCAGGGATGGAAGTGTGCAAAGCACCCATATTTGAAGCGTGAGCTGGCGGGATGTGAGGGGCCCCAAAACAGCTTGACCACACAGTTTCCATGACAGGTTCAGAGGCCCAGACACAGCTTCTGGCTGGCAACACCTGGACCCAGGAAAAGCCATAAGCTGACCCCGCCCAGTGGGGCCTGTATCTAAGAGGAAATATTTGACATTCCAGACATTCCCTATACCCCTAGACAAATGTCAGCCAATCAGGTTCCTGAACCCTGGAAATCCCCTCTCCTCAACCTCTGCTACGATAAAAATCCCACCGTGCCTGGGCTCTGGGCTCTCTGCTCTCACCATTGCGTCAGAGAGACAGAGAGACCAAACTCAGGGTTTGAGAATAAAGGTTCTTTGCTTTTACATATGGGATTCAGTCCCTGTGATCTGGCCATAACAAGGGATGAGCCGTGCAGAGGGAGGGGAGAGAATTGGAGGGGAATGGAGTAAGGAGAGATGATATATATGGATGAGAAAGGATCACTGAGGTACTGAATGGGATCTGCTGGTCTTGGCTATGGAAAGATGAGAGCAATTTCAGCCACAGATCTTGGTGGAAGGTTTCAGAAGGCTGAAAATAAATGGGAGGTGCAAAGTAAATGAGAACTTTCATTTCATAGAAAGAGGATCTTTGGGTAGATGCAAAAGGTATGGCAGTTACGGAATGTGGTTCGATTTGACTGGAAGATGATGACAGCTGAGAGAGTTTTTTTGTTTTGTTTATTTTGTGACAGGAGAACAGTCATGGTGAGTGGTGGAGTTGAAACAAAAAAGGAGAATAGCAATGGAGTGAGGTGATTGGTGTCCTTGGGGGTAAGAAGAACCTCTGGAGTCCCCACCTGCCTGGCCTGTCAACTTGACCCAGCCCAGAGTTATCTAAAAAAAGTCTTAAGGGAAAAACTGTCTACATTAGATTGGCCCGTGGCATGTCTGTGGGGCATTTTCTTGATTGCTAATTGGCGCAGGAGGAGGAAACCCACTGTGGGTGGTACCATTCCTAGGCAGGGAGTCCAGGCTGTGTAAGAAACCTAGCAGAGCAGAGGCTAGGGAGCAAGTCAGTAAGCAGCTTTCTATGGTTTCTGCTTTAAGCTCTCGCCTTGAGTTCCTGCCTTGGCTTCTCTAGATAGATGGACATCCAAACGGGGCTTCACTATATGTGAGTTGTTAAATTGCAGGAGGAGGAAGATTTGAAAGCACACACCATATTTTTCTTAATAAGAGGAAAACCATGGTTCTGCTGTTTTTATTTTTATTTTTATTATTCAAGCACTAGTTTTGGGTTGGTAAAGCTGAGTATTTCCCAGCAGTTCCTACCCTTCCCTGGGACTGTTCTGCAGTATTGGTGGTTGCCGCCTCAGAGGACATTTTCCAGGATTCCTTGCCAAGGGACTTCAGACTCAGCTTATTAGATGTGCTACAGGTGCCAAGTGCAGGAAAACCCAAGATGAGTCTTTCCCTCTTGAGTACTGTTCTGCAGGTGGCCATGTCACCCAGCTGGGTGCCACAGACACAGAGTGTGCTGCAGGCACTGGACACTGTTTCCATGTGCCCAGTTGGTACTAGCTTTGGACGCCACTAGTTGCTAGACTCTCTCCCTGTTAACCTGTGTTGAAAGACAAAAATCAAAACACACCAATCTGCTTTACTACAGTTGACCTTATGCTTGAGCCTAGATTCTAACAGCAATCTAGACCAGAAATGATTCAAGCATCCTCCCCACCACCATATTTGACAACACAGCCCAGAGAAAAGGAAGTGGCATACAGAAATAGGAAGTGAGGTACAAAGCTGGTTGGATTGGCTAGAGCTCATGTCTATCTTAGTTGGATAGTTGTCGGCCTATGATTGGCTGAGACTCAAATGCTTGTTACTTGGTCTTCCAGTGTACCAAGAAGATCACAGTTCTGTATCTAGGTGTAATCTTTAAGTCAGACGTAGAATGAGAAGCAGCTTGGATAAAAATACCTGTCAGCTCTTATTTCTTCTAAAACTTTTATAGGTAGCTCTCCATACTAAATTCCTAATACTGAATTACTTGATGAGGGTTGTTTTCTTAATTGACATTAGACCAAGACACTTATCTATTGTAGACATTTGACAAAAAGTGAATTTTGTAGAAAACACAAAGTAAATATATGGTCACTACAAATCTCACCACCCAAAGATAACTGTGCTTAACATTTTGTGTATATTACTTCAAATTGTTTCCATGTGCAGACTAGCCTTTTATTTCCATTTAGAAAGTTGAAGGTATGCGACATGATATTTTGTTATTTTTCTTTTTCCCCATTTAGTATATTGGAAGAAATAAAGTAAGTAGGGATTCTTATTTACTGTAGTTATTAAAAATGGCTATTTGTGTGACACCAAACGGGCACATTAAAATTTATTCAACCATCCTAGTACTATTTGGGTTTTAGATCATTTACAGTATTAGATCATTTACAATATTCGGGGCTGTATTTCTGATTGAGCCTATGACAGTATTTATTTGTTTGTTTGTAGAATTCAAGGTTAAGTGCAGGGTCTTACACAGGCCAGGCTAGGCAAATGCTCAACCAATTAGCAGCATCCTTGGCCCCATTTTAACTTGTTACTGCTCCAGCTGCCCTTGAAATCATTGTGTAGCCCATTTAGGACTTGATCTTGCAATCCTTCTGCCCCAGCTCCGGAGTGGCTGAGATTAGAGATCTGCATTACTAGGCCAGGTGTTTTTGACTGTCAATAAAACTGGGTTGAAAATGCTGGGGAGTTCTAGGCAGCACATCTCTGGGAGTATCTGAGGGGTGTTTCCAGGGGCATTAAATGATGAAGACTCTGCCCAAATGAATGTTTTAGTGCACAGATACATTCAAAACATGAATAGACTTTTGGGGGAAGAGACGGGACTGTGGGGGTGGGGCCTGGTTGGGGAATGTCCATTGCTGGAGACAGATGTTGGGTGCTGCATCTGGCCGTGGATCTTTCCCATTATGTCTCTGTTCTTGCTGTCTGCCGTGATGCCACCAGCTTCTTTTCCCCATATGACAGCTTCTGCCAGAATGATATTCTTCTTCCCCCTGGGTCCAGAAACGAAGAGTCAAGTGAGCATGGACTGAACTCTCTGAAACTGTTCAGCAGGATAAGCCTTCTTCATTGAGCTGTTCATTACTAGGTCACAGCAATGAGGAAGCTAACAGCTTTGCTAGGATCAATTCAAAATTTAGTTGCTATGCAAAGAGGGTTCTATTTAGTTTGTCCTGTGCCGAATGAATTCTCAGTGTCTTGAGGGGCTCTCAATGACAGTGGCATTCTTGTGGAAGGTTGAGGTGGTGAGGCTGTGTGAAGGGATCCATATGGCCTTGGAGACCTTATACATGCTGACATGAATCCCTTTCCAGGGCAGAGCTGAATCATCACACAGAGAGCAGCCAACCCAGAACTGGCTGCCTGCCTGCTGCCTTGTACAGGATGGAGCCTCCGGGCTACCACAGCTGCTGGATTCAGCTGATGGAATCTGCCTAGCTGAAACTGAGAGCCAGCTGGGTGGGAGTGGGGGCCAGGGCTGCATGGATTCCTGTGAAGTCCATTCCAGCTCCCCCAGGACATCCCCTGGCTGCTCTGAGGAGGCTCTTGTGACTTTCCTGTGCTCAGGTCCCATTCTAGCTGGATGAAGGCTGAAGCCTGGCTTCTTCTGGTCTTGATCTTCCTGACAGAGTCTTCTTGTCAATTTTGAATTCCTAAGAACTAAGTTAGTCACCCGACCGTGTGTGTGTGTGTGTGTGTGTGTGTGTGTGTGTGTGTGTGTGTGTGTGTAAGGCAAGTACTCTACCACTGAGCTGTTTTTCTAGCTTAATTTGGGATTTTCAACTAAACTCTAACTACTGTATCTCAAGATCTCAAGAGTTAAGGTCTTAAAGAAAGTCTTGGCCACCAAGTAGATAAGGGACTTCTGTCCTTTTGGGAAGAAAGTCAAGTTGCTTTGCTAACTTAACAGGTCACAAATTTAAATTGAACACCCCCTCCCCACCCTGCAGCAAAGCAGCCACAGACAACTGGAAGCTTAGGTCTCAATGTTTATCTTCGTTTTGTATAAGCCCAAACAATGACTGCTGTCCCAAGCTAAGTAAAAGCAACATGGTCATAAAACAAACAAACAAAAAAACCACAGAGCCGAAGTGGAATGTGGAGGACAAGCAGATTTTGTGCTGGGACCAGACTAGAGCCTCTTGGTGGATCTGTTGTTCCTGTTCCTGGAAACCCCGGGGTACTCACAACCAACTGTAAAGGACTTCAAGTGCTTACCGAATTCAACAATCATTTAGTGATCATGAATTGCATGTGGCATGGAAAGCCACCCTGTGGGGCTTCGCTGTGAGAAGATGTTGGAGGCACAACTTCACATTTCTGTGGACCGTGAGGAGCTTGGTCAAGAGCTCACAGTTGGCTGCCTGGTCCCCCATCGCTCTCTCTGTGATCTTGGTGAAGTTGTCAATACTTCTTTGGATTCAGTGTCTTAGTCTTAGTTTTAAAAGGGTATAATAGCTTTTTTTTTTTTTTGAAAGGGTGAAGAGTTGATGCAATGTGTTTGGACACCTCCGGGGATGTGGTGGATTTCCTCTGTTGCTTTGTAGCTTTTGGTCTTTAGGGAAGGCATGAAGGTGGGGGGTCTGTTGTTACCTGCCTGTGACTGGCACATGCCCCTGCCTTTGCAGAGAACTTTTAGCTTTCATCCTTTTGTGCCTCTTTGACTGTACACTTGGTGTGCATGGCTTTTGATAATTTCCAGCTTGTCCTTCAGCTAAGAGTGAATGCAGCTCCAGTCTGGGTGCTGTGGGAGGGTGGGGACAAGAACATAGGGTCTTCCCTTGATATCTTAGTCTCGGAGGGTCTTGCACATACCCAGGCCCAGGGGAGATTCTTCTTTAAAAAATTAAAATATTTACTTGCCTATTTATTATCTGTGTGTGCATGTGAGTGCGCATCAGCACATGTCTGAAGGTCAGAGACCAACTAGCTGGAGTTGGTTCTCTCCTTCTACCATGAAAGTCCCAGGGATTGAACTTGGAGCCCAAGTCATTGGGCTTGGCAGCAAGCGCTTTTGCCTCTGATCCACTTTGCTGGACCACGGGGGTAGACTTTATGGCGAAGAATGGTGGCGTGGGTCCAGGGTTCCCAAGAACTGGTGGAAGGTGACCCAATTCTGAATGTGGGCACAAGTTCTCAAGGCAACATAGCCTTTCCATTATGGTCAGGATTCTGGGTGCCACTCCCAGGAAGAAAACCACACGGCTGTCTGTCGGAATGCTTCATTCATCTGTCCACTCAGTTGCTCATTGGGCCTGGGCTGGGTCACTTCTGTGTCCCACCGTCCAGTGAATCCACCTAAGCCGAGTCACACCCTTTCCTTTACCCTGAGGTGCACAGTAGCTCCCTGACACTCCTTCTCAGCCTCCATTACCTCAGGTTCAGACCATTCAGCTTCCGCAGCATGCTCGCACACTTTTCAGTTCTGATTGCTTTGCTTGGGAGGTCTCTCAGGGTCCGGGGATGTCCTTAAAATATAGCAGAGCTCGGTCTCAGCACACCACACAAAAAATATAAGTCTCTTTGACGCTTGGCATCTGCTAATGGAGTCTAAAACTGTTTTAGCTTCCAAATGGCCACTTGAAAGGGAGCATTATCCTTCTACATTAGCCACAGAATTCACTGTGTAAGTCAACACGCAGCAATTTAAATAGCTTTAGTTTGCTTACTCGCTGATAAAATGTTGAACTTGCCAATTAGAAGTTGTATACTATGTATACTTGTATTCCAATTACACTTATGGCCTGGGCATATTGATAAGCAAGAGTTTCAGCAGAAAAGGCAAAGACAGCCCACTGTAGCCACGACAGATGCCTACCCATCTGCCAATCAATACTTTCACATCCTGTGCTGGCTACCTTTTATGATGTCAACTTGACATAAGCTAGGGTCATCTGGAAACAAGGAATCTTCTTTCTGAGGAAATTTTTCCATAGGACAGGCCTGCAGACAAGTTTATAGGGCTTTTTCTTGATTGACAGTTGATGTGAGAGGACCCGACTCACTGTGGGCATGTCACTTCTGGGCAGGTGGTCCTGGAGTACATAAGAAAGTAGGCTAAGTATGCCGTGGTGAGCCCATCAGTAAGCAGCATTCCTCTATGGCGTCTGCATCTGCTCCTTCATCCATTCTTGCCCTGACTTGTTGGGATAATGGTCTGCATTGTAGAACTGTAAGATGAAATAAACAATTTCCTCCCTTTTGGTCATTAGTGTTTTATCACGGCAATAAAAAGCAAACTAAGACAGAGCCAGAGTCTATAGTTACTACCATGTGCTTCTGCCGGCCTGGCTGGCGAGTCTCCTCCTGGGTAACCGATAATGGTTCCCGTGTTTCTTCACACAGTGGGGTAGGGCTCTGAGTTTCTTGTATCTCTATACTACTGTCATAACAAGGGCTTTATCCTCTGGTGACCTGCTGAACTTCCAAAGTCCTCATCTCCAAATGTATAGTGCTGGGGACTCAGACTTCACATTATAAATTGTGGGGACAAAACGCTCCAGGCCACAGCTTTCACTTGTCAGCAGGGTGAAACTGGAAAAGTCACATGGCCACTTTGAACCTCCATATCATCATCTGTAAAGTGGGGAAATACCTACAAGAGTTGAAGTCAAGGCTGTGTAAGCAGATTTTCCAAAACGCTTAGCATGGCTCCAAGCAAATAGTGGAGATCTAGAAAATATATTTAACATGTAATTATTTTTTTTCATCTTACCAGATATCATAAAGACAAGCAAAGATTGATCTAAAATCTCATGACTACAGTGAAAATATTGTCTTATCTCTGGTCTTCTGCAGTTTTTCTGGTTCAGAAGACGGCTTACAAACTAACTGGCAAGGATCTTAGATGGACGTGAGATGCATTTGGAGCAGCTGCTGACTTTCTGTCATTGGAGCATTGGACTAGCCTGGTGTCAAATACAGATAATATTATTGTGCATTGTGAGAGGTGCTGAGGCTAGTGGAGGGTGAGTCATTTTTGGTTTTTATCTAAATGTATGGCACACAGAAGTGGAGGGTGGTACGGGCTTTGCTCGTTAGACTTGCTGATAGAAGGGCTAGCCTGGTGTAGAAGTTGTTGCTCATGCTGGGGAGATTGGCTGCTGCCTCGTCCTTGAATATCATTTACCCAGTGGTCCTGAGGCCAGCTCACCCTGACCATTTACTGTGTTGGATGGGGTCGTAGCTGAAACAGGCTGAGTCTCAGTTTTCTTGTGTAAATGCTGTCAGGAATATGAGGCAGCTTGAGGGTTATGAGTGGAAAACAAATCTGAATTGCTTATTTTGGTTCCTTGTCCATAAGAAATACTCAAGAAATGCTACTCAAAATATTAACTATGCTAAGAGGAAACTTGACAAGAGAAAAGCCTGAAGCGAGCATTTCTGTCCCTTCAGGGTCCAGCTTGTTTCTGCATGGCTTTTTTCCTGTGGCCAGGAGCACATGTCCTGCACATAACACTGCCCTGGAGCAGACAGTGGTTCCCCTGGGACTCCACCCATAAAGGTTTGCCTCCATTGGCTCATTTAGACATGTCTGCCTGCAGGGGTCAGAGGTGAAGCTCTAAGCTAGCTCAGCGAGCAACCTTCACAGAATTTTCAGAATGTGACACCGTGTTGGAGGGCAAGAGAGATACTATTTTTAGAGCCACGGTTCCCTGGGGCCAGGAGGTTAGCTGAGAATCCCCCCTGCTTCTTTCTGTGACTTCTCCATAGGAGATCTCCACACTCTGCCTCCTCTCTACATTGCTTTTATTTGTTAAAGGACAACTTTTAGCTTTAGTGTCTCAGTAGGAGCCTCCTGGGTAAGCATCTCAGGGGCCTGTAATGACAGGAATAAATCCCACCAGGAAAAAAAGAAAATGATGCCTTTATCTATTTCAATGAAGCATTTGAGAAGTGGCTTTATTGTCTCCTGTGTCTCAAGCAGTGATGGGGGCAGAAATTGCTCTGTCTGGTGTTTTGGCCTGAATTATTCCTCTGTAGACACCTTGTTTTCTTTGCTCACTGGGCCAGTGCAGTGTCTAACTCTGCACTGTTCACACCTGTTCACAGCTGCAGCTCACCTTCCTCTCTGGGGGGACCCCTGGTCACTGTTTGGGGGATTAGATGTTTACTGCTAGGGAGTCAGTGTCCTCTCATATCAGAGTGTTTACAAAACGGTTGTGACTAGTCCCTGGAGCCGTGTCTTGGATGTTTTCACAGTGAGCCAGTGCTAGCATCTGGAGCAGTTTCTTTAGGAGGTGCTACATACCACCTCTGCTATCTCTCCTAGAACTTTTTAAGGCCCATGACAATGCAAGCCCCTTTCTAATTATCACCTCTAGTCATTTTTCAGGAAATGTAGACCTCAATTATTCAAGGAGAAGAAATATTTGCTTCCTTGGGATTTTAATCTGTTTTGCTTGATTCATTCTATACTTTCTCATTTGAAAAAGATTTCCTTGGGTGAATAAGTAAGGAGAAGTCTCATGTTAGTGGTAAGAAAATGGTCAAAAGGGTCAGGCTTGTGGTTGGGGTCAGAAGTGTGCTAGTGGCTATGTTGTTGGACAAGGTAGATGCCATCTCTATCATTGAAGTAAGCTCTCATGGGGGGCCTATTAGCTTTGTGTTAGATATCAAGAGTGGGGCCACCCTCTGCTGGCATGGAAGTCTCCTTCAGTGTAAAGCAAGAAAGTTCTATAAGACTCTTCAGGTTCCTATAAATGCCAGCCTGATCTTAACATTTGAGGGGGGATAGAAAGATGACTCGGGGGTTAAGAGCACTGGCTGCTCTTCCAGAAGACCCAGGTTCAGTTCCCAGCACCCACATGGCAGCTCACGCTTGTCGGTAATTCCAATCCCAGGGCTTCTGACACCTTAACAGACATACATGCAGGCAAAGCACCAATAAACATAAAATAAAAATACATTACATATATAAAAAGAATTGTGTCTGCTGCCTTGGGGCCACCAGGACTACCCTCCTTATGTCATTCATTACATGAAGCTTAGGCCATCTTCATGGCCAGACTCTAATACCCCCGTGCCTCCTTTCAAAGTGTTTCATTGGCTTGTTGAAGGTTCAGGACAAAGATAGCACTCTCTTCAGCCAGTCTTCGCTTCCCTCCTTGATCTCAGGCAGAGTTACTCCCCTGCAGCTCTCTCAGAGGACTATCCTTCCCTTCCCTTCCTCTGCACTGCTGAAGCTGAAGGCAAGACTGATGAATTCCTTTCCTCGCCATTTCCAGATTCAGTCCGATGTCTCTCCTCTCTAAATTCACTCACCTATGGATCTCATGTCCCCATACAAGATAACTGAATAGACCCCCTCTTCCTTCATAGTTAGCCCTCCATGGGCCACGTGTTTGATTTCTCAAGGACTTTGGCTCATAGCGAACTGTCACCTCCACATCATTGTTTCTTTTTAAGTTGTTGCTAGGCTACACACATATATAGGATTCTTCTCCTCCAGGCCATCTAAGCAACTCCCTCTACTGTTGGTCATACAGTAGACTTAGTTCTTACCATTGAACGGGGCCAAAATCTTCATTCATTTTCTTTAAAAATCTTTCATTTTAACAACGACCACAATCATTCTGTGTGTATATATGTGTATGATGTGTGTGGGGGCACATGTGCCATGGCACATGCATGGAGCTCAGTAGATGACTTGTGGAGTCAGTTCTTTCCTTCTACTTTCATGTGTGTTTGGGGGATTGAACTCAGGCCATCGGACCTACATCATCGGACACGAAGCACCTTTACCCTCTGAGCCACCTCATTGCCCTGTTCCCTCCCCTTCCTTCCCCTCCCTCTTCTTCTTTTTTCCTCTCTTCTCTCTTTTTTGCCCCCTCTTCCTTCCTGTCCTTCTTTCTGTGCTGCACGTAGCCCAAGATGGCTTCCAATTTGCTCTATGGGCGAGGATGACCTTGAACTTGTGATATTACAACCTGCACCTATCATACCCAATTATTCAGTGCTGGGGATCAAACCCAGGCCATCATTGTATCATGATCAATTACCCTACATCCCCAGTCTCCCAAATCATGACTTCAAACACTCAACAATTCAAAAATTTCAAGCATTTCTGGGTGATACAAACCCACATACAGCTTTCAGTTTGGGACATAGATGGGATTTCAGTGCCTAGTTCCTCTTTTCAGCTGGGTGCTTTTGGGCAGCGCATACCTCACAAGAGAGGGTGAAACTGGACTCTGATCTATTTATTCTCACCTGTTACCTGCGCTCTGCCAGCCTCCCCTGGTCTCTATCCATTTGTACCTATTATGACTAGACACATCATTATCTTTAGTGTGAATACATCTTCACTCACTCTGCTCTCTCTTGGTTCTCTCAACAAAATCCCAACACCCATTAACCACCCCCCCCTCACTTCTCCCCTCCCAGTTCTCTGCTATTGAGTGACCATTGGCTAAGGATGAGCACTGGACCACTCTGTTGCTCTTTGCTCAAGTTCCTCATCACTGACCTTAACTGGATCATGGCTTTGCCTTTCACTTACCCTCCCCCTTTCAATGCATGTACTTTTTGATCTTCCTGGGCAATGATTTCAATTCCTCCTTTTCCTCTTCTGACTGTTTACCTTCCTTCTCATATACAATCTCAGTGAGTCACTCCCATTTCATGGAGGGGACAGCCACAGTCTGAGGAGTGTCATGTTGTCCATCTGTACCTGGTCCATATACCGTGTCTTCTGTGAATAACTCTTCTACCCGGGAATACCACTTCATAGCTCTTTTATATAAAGGCATACTATAGGAACGTTCTGTCAGCCAGTGATGCTTTACTATTAGATCATTCCTGTCTGACCTAGTTACCATTTTCTTCATCTTAACACGGTCCCCAAAGATCCCTTATCCCTCTTCAGTTACTGTTATCTTGTTCAGTTCCCTCCCCTAGGAAAACCCCTTGAATGTGTCATCTGTATTCAGAGTCTTCATAACTGTGGCCAGCTATCACCCACTCCACCAAGTCAGCTCTCTCTAAGGTCACTCACATTCCAAACCCAGTGACCGAGAAATTAATTGTTTTTATTTCTATCCCAAGTTATTCTCTGGCTTCCTCTCCTGCTACTTGATTTACCTTGGACTGTCCCAGAACCTTTGTCCTTGCTTTTGCTAGGCTGCAAATGCTCATGCCCTCACTTCATTAAAGTCTGCATCCAAATATGTCCATGATGCCTTTCATAGCAGCCTGTCTGCTTTACACTTAGTCTTTTCAGCCTTCTTTCCCCCCAGTAGTATCTTATTATCACCATGTAACTTACAGTATAGTTTCTATTTATCTTGTTTCTTACCTCGCCATTCCTCAAGAGTTTCAGCTCCACGAGAGCAGGGCTTTTCACTTACCTATGTCATTTGTTTAGTTCCCTGATGTCTCAAGTACAGGGCTCCCAGAAAATGGTTAGTGTGTCTCTGTGGAGTGAAGAGCACTTGGCCAGCACATCTACTTTTTCCAAGGTGTTGCCACTCAATGCAGAAGAGTGGCAGTTCAAAGCTCCCTGTCTGTGTCCAAAGACATGAGTTCCCATTGCATATGGTTGTTGTGAGGATTAGATAAGATAATGTATTATGTAGATAATATATTGTTCTTCTATATAATGTAGACTAGACATGTAGAAATGAGATACAGAGTACAAATACACTATTTTCATCATTGTTCCTGTCCTCTGCTGATGTCATACTGTATTCTCATTTTCCCATTATGCCTTCTTCCCAGGTACAACATGGACTCATTGAAGGGGATCCCAGCCCTGCCCGTCATTAGCTTCATGATTTAAGGCAATTTATTTATTTTAATCTTTCCAAACCTCAGTTGCTAAGTGTAGACTAGAGTCTACTCTTGCTGAGTCATAGTGAAGAAGAGTAAAGAGTGTGTAAAAAGGGTCTAGGATCTTGCCATGACACATAGTAACAGCTCAGTAGATTACAACCTTTGGCCATGTGCAGGGTACAGATGTGAGTGGCAGAGGCATGCTCACAGGCAAGCAAGACTAGGCGGCGGAGTCTGCAGCGGCATTCAAATTCTAAAATTGGATCTCATCAGCAAGCAGCCTGTGCAATCACAGCTCCTAACCCACTCCTTCCTTTTTCTCACCCAGATCACTCAGTAGTGTTTTTTAAAAGCAGAGACTGTAATTTTTAGCATTTCTTGAGATGTGTTTCTTTTTATAGTTTCTGACTTTCATGGGCTTTTTTTCCTCTGATTTTTGAACATCCTGTCTGGAATCTAGAAGAATGCATGAGTCTGTCTTCCTCCTTTCTTTGTTTACCTTCAACTTCATGCTCTCTGCCCAGGTTTCTGTCACCTCTGTCTCAGCTGCCAGGTCTTTTTTGTTGGTTAGGTCACACACAAAGAGCAATAAACTTGCTTCTTCTCACTTTACTTTTAGAGCATTCAAGGAGGAAATTGATATTATTTTTGGATGATAGGACAACTACATGAAGGTTGTTCTATCATCAAAAATGACCTGTTTTAACCTATTGTTCCCTCAGCCAGATTCAGCACAGTTGGGATTGTTCAGTACCACCCACTTTCCCCTCACACACTCTTCAGGATTGCTGCCCAAACCCATCTGTTGTCCGGTTTTCAGAAGGAACTCCATGAATGGAAGAAGCCCTCGGGGACAGAAGTGAGGAGTTAAAATCCTACCCCAAACACATGAGCTCATCGGTGGAGCATCCTGCAGAACAGAGAGTGGAACCTTGCCAGCATTTCACATTGACCAGGGAAACTCTGAACATCATCTACTTCTTTTCTTACACATACTTAATGTCGTTTGAATGTTGTCCTGGAAAACTATGGCGCATTGAAGACCACCGATTGATTCATCACCACAATGTGATGGGAATATATAAAAATGACCCGAGAAAAGAATTTTTGTACGATTTTAAAAAAATGATTTTTTATTTTGGTAAGTAAAAGTGTTGCGTGTGAAGGGCTTTCTGCCTGTCGTTAGATAGTTCACGGCCCACTTTTGGAAGGAAGTGAATCTGTTGGCTGATTAGCTTGACTCTGTTTAAATGTGAGAAAGACCTCTTCTTCAGCATCATGAATCTACAGAGCAGTGTCCCACCTGCCACAGAAACAGGCTAGATGAACTGACAGTTTTTCTTGCAATGAAATAAGAACTTGCTAGGCCCTGCCCTGAAATCTAGAGTCTTCTTACATTCTTTTGAAGTAGCTATCTCAAGTTTAAATCTCCCAAACTCTTAAAAACAAGCTAAAAACATCAAAATGAGCTTTTTGAAGTTGATTGGTTCGGTCAATTCCGTTTCTTAAAGAATAGCTGGGCTTTTGAGCAGGTTGTACTGCAGGAAGACTTCAAATGTTAGAAGCCAGGCTGAGAGTTCCCTTTCTTCCTCCTGTCAACGGAAAGTCTCTTTTCATTGAATTCATTCTTTGTATACAGAAAAGCACATACCCTGGGTATGGCCCTGGTGCATACTTATGAAAATCCTGTAAATTAGAGACTTGTCCAAGCTCACAAAGTTTACGGTGACACCCTAGGACTCAGACTTGGTTTCCCTAGTCTTTTCCCTGCCTCACTTCCCCCATAACCCTTCTACACAGTGCATCTGCTTCCTGATGTTGGGTTTAGAATGGGACACAAGACAAAAAGGGGAACTGGGAAGGAAGGAAGAGTCACTGAGGTCTTGGTGGCCTCTGATAGCTTCGCCCCTTTCAAGATTTGTGAAGCACTTGGTCCTATCACATAAAACCCTAGTTCGGATCCATGTTTTTCTGAGGTGTTGATGTTCCTTGTTTAATCAGTAAATCACTGCTCAGTCCAGGAGTTTGAGAAGCAGGAGAAATATTTTTGTTCTAGTTTTCTAGCCTCATAGAGTGGCCCTCCTCCTCTTCCGGTGAAGCATAAGGGTCAATCATGGCTGTAGAGCTCCCTAGAATCCTTTGTCCTATTCACTCCCAGGGAGCTTAGAGTTTCCATGTTTATTTTCATCCTCGATGCTCCTTACTTACTCTCAAAAAGGTTGTCTTAGCTCCTAGATTGCTTCATTCACCTCTAGAGAAGAGCCCACGTCTTCAACACCACCTCTGAAGGTGGGGACTTAGTAGATGAACTTTCAAACAATGATCCTCAACCTCACAGGTCAGAAACATCTGGTTTAACATCTTCAAACTGCAGGCTTGGTTTTGGTGAGAACCAAGAGTATGAACTTTCACAATGCCCCCAGGTGATTCCTATGCATACCACACTCTGGACTACAGCCCTGTAGGCCTGAGGCAGATGCCTGATGACTGGCCTCAACCACCCACTGATTCCTGGAAGCACCTTCCGAACAGATGCTCAAGGATCATAGAAGCAGCAAGGCTGGGCCTGAGAGTGGACTTCATGTATGCACTCACTGTACTGCTAATTATCAGTTTTCTCTGCTGTGGATGGGTGTGGTGGGTGAGATAAATGGAGACAGTTCTTGCCCTGTCCATCCTACAGTCCAGTAAGTCCTATAATTTAAAGGAACCCTGTCTTCCATCCCTTCGTCGGCATCTTCTCCTTATTTTTCCTTTTATTCCTCAGATATTTTATGAATACTATGTCTGCCAGACTCTGTTCTATGATAAACAAGGGAGATAAGGACCCGTTCCTGCTAGACAGTTGACATTTTAGTGTGGACTGAAAGAAAATAAACAGGTAGACCCACACTCCCAAGTTAATTACAGATTGTGGCCATTGCAATGAAGTAAATAAACATGACACTGTGTGGAAAGACTGCCTTCCCAGGGTGAGCTTTAGGCGCTGTTGCTCCACGGGGGGCAGGGGGGGGGGCAAGGGATCTGAACAGAGACTTGATGGATGGCCTTTAGGTGGGGACAGGAACTGGGCCAGATGGATAAATCCTCTGGCACGTCTGCTATAGTGGAATACCACATGCTACTAACGATGGCATATTGAGGAATTCCTGTGTGCCAGGCTCCGTTGGATTCAGTCTTTGTAGGAGACACAGGGCAGTACATCCACCTTCAGATGAGGAATCAGAGGAGACATCAAGAAGTTAAGTGAGTTCAGGGTCACACAGTGGAGGTAGCATGAGCCATTAACCTGAACTGTGTAGGAGGGCTGAATGCTCTTTGGCACTCTGTGGGCCCCATCTTTAGTGTCACAGGCAGCTGCTGACTGCAGGAGAAGCATGTTGACAGAAAGTGTCCAGGCTTGCTGTGATTGTGAGGACTGCCACCATCAAGAGATGTCATAGTAGGCACTTGATACCTTTGAGCACCCAGTTTTTGCAAGGTACTTGTAACAGACCTTATGCTTATCGTGTTACAGGATCATTGATCCAGTGACATACAGATGCGGAAGTTGGGCTTTAGACAAGTTAAGCATCCTGACTAGGTCATTCAATGGGTCAACTAGCAAGTGGTAGACTTCCATGCACACTTGCAGATCTGCTTCTGAATCTCAGACTGTCCTTCTGTTTCCCCGACAAAACCAGCTGGTTAGTGCTGAGCTTAAGACAGAGCAAAGATCTAATCTCTTGGAGTCCTTCCTCTCTGCCACGGTCTGCTCCCCCCAGTTCATGCCACCCAGTCTTCTCGTCTTTAGGGATGCTCATTGCACAACCGCTGTGCTCCCTTCCTCTACTCTGACAATTACTGGCAAGTCCTCGGACACATCCTAGGAGAATTTGCCATGTTTTCTTCCTTTAGAATGTCATCAGCCTGACATGAAATCACTTTTGGTCATTCACGAGCCAGTGTGAGTTTGTCTGTCAACAGCTCTCCATGGGTGGAGGCTTGCTGCAAGCAGGATATGAGAAGTGAGATTGTGAGGGTGAAGATGCTGCCATACCTGCTGTCTCAGGCACTGTGGCCTCAGCAAGGACTTAGGAAAAGTAGGATGTAGTTGAAGGGGAAGTCCCAGGAAGGAGAGAAGCCCTGCGAATGGACAGTGGGTAGAGAACCTATGGGAGACATTGCGTTTTTACCTTGTACAGCCTGGCCTTGTCCGTGTTCACGCTCCTGTGGATTCCACCGTGGCACCACGGTCACAGAACCAGTCTTTAGTGTAATTCCCTGTCACAGCAATGATGGCATCAGATGACACTGAACACCAGGTTCATAATCCCACGTTGTTGATGTGATTTACAATTTTGGTTAAAATCTGCGTCTTGACCCATTTCTAGGCAACCTACTACTTTTAGAGATTCTGACCAGTTCTGCTTGGGCTGCTGTGGCTGTGGTGTGGGTCAGATTACGTGTGGGGAGATAGCCTGGCACTGCTCCTTCTAGGCTCTGGGTTGATGTACACTGGAGTTAGTTGACAGTGGATTTAGTCTCTCTGATTTGGAGTTGAGCTGAATTGAAAAACAAAGGCTCAGCCCCTACTCAACAAGTTTGAATGTCAAGACCCATGTGACTGGCTTAACACATCATGTTGTCCGAATCCAAATGCCCATTCAATTTTTCAGGTTTTCATTCAGAGAAATGATGGGATCTTCTATATGAAAATAGAAGCCTTTAGCTTTACTTTACTTGAACACTCTTGAGCAGAAATATTTTGGTATCAGTGGTTTTCTTTCCACTCTCTCTAGGCTATCTGTTACATAACAATAATGTACACATCAAATTGTTAGTGGGTACACTATCAAAACCTATGAAAACTTGGTTTATGGATTATTTTACAAAATAGTTTTATTTGTAAGACACTCTTAGTAGTAGGAGCTGAAAAGCAGCCCCCTGCCAGAGCACTCAGCACACATATGTCAGGCTCTGGCACTGCGTGAGAGAAGTTTTTTGTTTTTGTTTTTGTTTTTTTTCCGGAGCTGAGGATTGAACCCAGGGCCTTGCTCTACCACTGAGATAAATCCCCAACCCTGACAGAAGTTCTTTTTTTTTTTTTTTTGGTTTTTCGAGACAGGGTTTCTCTGTGTAGCTTTGTGCCTTTCCTGGAACTCACTTGGTAGCCCAGGCTGGCCTCAAACTCACAGAGATCCTCCTGCCTCTGCCTCCCAAGTGCTGGGATTAAAGGCATGCACCACCACTACTTGGCCCGAGAGAAGTTCTTAATGAAACCCCAGGATACATTGGCACTATCTTCAGTGTTCTGAGGGGGTCACAGACTTGTGATTTGGCACCAACCAGCTGTGTGAGAGCAGTAAAAACTCCTTAGCTCGTGGCTTGTCATGCCTCAGTGGGGCAGGGAGTAAACTGAGGAACAGGGTGGAGGACAGCCAGCCACGTCAGGTGACCCCCGTGCACCCATTCAGCTATGGACATTTTTTGCATGAAAAATGAACTCTGACTTGTCCAGCTGTCCCATAGTGTCTCTCTTAGAGGCCAGCAACTTGAGATACACACATGTTTTAATGCTCAAATGGAGGATTCTATTCTTATTTTTAAACCATGATGGCAATCTTTTTTCATAACTCAGTCCAGCACTTCATTCCAAGCTCTGATTACTGTTGTGTGATACTTGGCCAGGGAAGTTTCCCCGAGTCTTTTAAATTATAGGACACCATCTCCTCTTCAGGTTTCCAAATTGTAAACATGAGCATAATCTTTGACTGTTATCCAAGGCTTTGCTAAAGCTTTAGACAGCAGCTATCAAAAATCAACCAGCTTTATGCATTGGCTTTATTGTTCCATGAAAATCCTCTGGCAAGCTTCAATATGCTGGTATAACCATAACATGGGATGGGGGGGTAGGGGGTGGGGGAGAATACTTCTCCCATTAATAGAAGAACTGAAGACCAGGCTAACAGGTTTGTTGCTGCACTAATATAGAATAATCTCTGATAACTATAATTAACTCATATGCTCCCATCGCAGGCTGACTCACCAAATACACACTCGTCAGGATTGATACTCTTCTGTGAGATGCAAGCAGATGTTCCAACAGCTGTCTGGAGCCACCAGGCTGTGCCTTCGAGTCTGTGCCCTTATCCTTGGCAGGAGAAGCTTCTATTTTTAGGAAGGTATTTTGACACTTTACCTCTTGGCTGCATTTGTCTCTAAAAAAGTGTCTCAGTGACTAGTCTCCCACCCCCTACAGGGCGTGCAGAAACACTCAGCCTCAGCATGTTCTGTGGCAGTCAGCTGGCCCAAGACCAAAGCAACTAATCAGTTCCGGGTTTATTTGGGGCTGGAGGGAGATACCTTCCCATTTACTGACAGCATTTCTCCGAGCTTCCTCTCCTACAGGCTGTCCTGGTTAGCCTGACAATTGTCTGGGGGAATTCCAATCAAGGTTCCTTCTAGGAGAAGGAACATGCATCATGCTGGCTTTTCCTGAGGACTTTTTAGAGGGACAAAAAAAAAAAAATGTTTCTCCAGTATTCCTGGATACTGCCTGGCTCCTCTGTATGTGCTTCAGAGAGAGTTAGGGAGGCCGTTGTTGCCTCTGCCCTTTGGGAAATAGATGAGAACCATGACGAAGAAGCGCGTGGCAAATGAGGCCAGTAGAAATGTCTAGTTGACATGTACACAAGAGGACATTTCTGTAAAACAAGGCAAGACAGGATTATATCAAAAGAGCCCCACCTAGCCTGATGAGAACACATGAAGTCAGTTCGGAAGGCTGAACTTAGAGCGGCTTCACTGACGGGGTCCCAGGGAGGGGCTATGGCATGCATTGCTGACCTAATTTTTGATTTCCTAGAAGTCCATCTTCCCTGTGTTCTCAAGCCCTAAGTCCACAACATTCAGGCAACAGGAGCAGAAGAAACGAGCAGGCCAAAGCTAAGGACATTTACCTACAGCACAAAGGTGTCTCCAGAGGAAAAAGAAGAGAAGCCTATTCTAAATGCTGTTTATAGTAAATATTAAAAAACTACAGAGTAGCAGCCGTCAAGTTTTCCTGATAAAAACAAGGTTTAATTTATTCTCAAGCATCATGGAAGCCTTGACTTGTTTGCTACTAAAATTTCTTTTGTTTTTTTTTCCTTTTAGGCTCATGAATTTTTCCCTTATGGATTCTTGTAAATCAGTCATCAGAGGCAGAAAACATTCAAAACTCTCTAACACTGTCTTCTGTGAAGGAAGGTCTCATCACACTGTTTCCTTTCCAAGGAAATCTACATACATTGTTGAGAATCATATCATGTGCTCAGTCACTTTGGCAAAAACAAAACACCAAAAAAAAAAAAAAAAAATCCTCAAATGAATCAAACGAAGCAAAATCAATCAAAATCCTCCCCCCTCCCGCCCTGAAGCACTGAAACAATAACTGTTAGGCTGGTCATGTAGCTATCAAATATGATCGATGGTATTTGCTGTGAATCTTAGTCGGTGCCAGCAAGACTGGAGGAGAGAGCAGAGACTTTCCCAGACTCGGAGGACTTTGGCATCATCTCCCAAACCATCACATTCAGACCTCCGTGTATTGACAGCTTGAAGATTCTAAGAGAGATAATCTGTTCTAAGATTTAGAAAACAATGATTGAGAATCAGGACATTTCCTGAGGATAAATGACCAGCTGGAGAGAATTAATTCTCAGCCTTAAGTTCAACCAAGTGCCGTTAACCCACCCACTCCCTGGGCTTGTGCTAGCCCCATGGCGGTGTTTGTAGGAGACATACTATTTTCCACATGGGAAACCGGAGTGAGCAGGAGGATCGTTTGTAGAGAACTTGTTTCATAATTTGAATGCTGCTAGTTGGTGTTTCCTCGAATAGCATGTATGACTAGCAGGGAAGTTTAATGTTGTTATTGGTGGCTGGAGCTGGCCTGGCAGATCCAGCAGGCGGCAGGGTGGAGACCTGGCACATTGCCTCTGTCTGTTCATTGTGCCAACAATCCTTGAGCTCCATGCCATGCGCCTACAGCAGCTCAGCAAATCTATAATCTTGGAAATCACAGCTCAGAGTCCATCTTGGCAACTTTTTGAGAGTCCTATCAAGTCCTTGGAGAAGAGGTAAAGAAGAAATTGAATTCAGCTAGGGGGGAAAAAGATAGTACAAAGCAACTGCCTTGGAGTCTTCATAAAATGAAACTTATTACTTTTTTTTTTTTTTTGAGGTCTGGGCAATTAGACTTCAAAGCCAAGCAGCATTGTCAAAATTTCCCTATTTTCTTTTAATCATTAATGATATCCTTTACTTGGTATCCTTTCAAAGCCTGACGTTCCACAAAGCAGACAATTAGCAATTCTTCCTATGGAGATGAGCAGAGAAGCAATGGGGAGATGCCACAGACTTTACATGGCCTTCTCTACGGTGACTGGGATATTGGCAGTTAGGCTGCTTGATGGCTAGTCCACTGCAGTGTACACATCATTTACATCTTCCTCAAGTCTTAGCAATTAAGCAAAGCATGTTTTAAATGATAAAAAAACCTTGACTCCAACATCACTAACTTTAAAAATCCGTATTTTAGAGATTTTTAAAAAATTAAATGGGGTCTCAAAAATGGTGTATCTAAGTATATAAAGGAATAACTGGGCGTACAATTACTTAAAATCATTCCACTTTGCATTTATAATACATTTTAGAATGAGCAATGAATATTTTATGCAGAATCCATTTTCGACTCGAAGATGGTTTATATTTAAAATTCCCTATTCAAACGTGTTTTCACAAAGAGAACTACCCATTGTCAGCTCTCCATTGTTTCCATGTCCAAGCTGCTGTCAGAAGGGAGCGTTCAGCGATATTCCAGGAACAAGTTTCCATTTGTACAAGAAACCAGAAGAGCCCATTTATGCTAATGTGTTATGCTTAGATGACCTTTGATTCTACATGTGACTGTACAAGCAAATAACACACATATCCAGTGAAGATGGACGCCTGGCATTGAGGTCCAGGTTCCAGAATGAGAGATTCAGGTTAAAATAGGATTTCCTGTGTAGACACTTCTTACAGTAGCTTAGCTTTCACAGAAAATGGTGGGTATGTGAGTGGTATGGACAAAGACATTTGATAAGGGGTAATGTGTGCTGCATGCTGTCTTCTGCAGTGGGCACTCTTACTCCACTTCCTGTGTTCTGAGGGGTCCTGCTGCCAAGTCCTTCCTTTTCCCTGGCCTCTCTTGGGCAAGTTTGGGAGCCACTGCTTTTGGAACCAGAATAACTGAACTGAAAGTTGTCTTCCAGTGAGCAAGACTTGAACACACAAACATTTTCTATCAGATGCCATCTGACCCATAGGGGCTAGTGTTCACTGTACTGCAGTCTCTGTAGCATGGATTGTGAATGGCAAACCAGCATAGTCTACAGATTAATAGAGGGGTAGACCAGAAGGTGCTTTGGAGATCATTCAGTAGAGGAGTTTCTGAGTCCCCACGGTCTGGCTGATGGGACAGGAGTAAGGAAGTGGGACTCAGCCTCTGTAATAACAACTGTTGACTTCCATTTTATGTCTATTGTGCTTCTGAGCAAGGTTTCTTTAGGGAAAGTGCATTGCCATTGCCCTCTCACTTAAAGCTTTTGGTAATCCCCTGGTAATTTCTTTTTATTGATGAGGATCCAACGTTCTAGAGAGATGTATCTTAACCATTGTTTGCAAATATGGGGGGTGTCTATCCAAACTTGATTTTTCTGGTTTGGATCATATAAAATTAATATGTCACGTCTTTCTTTCTTGAATCTTCTTGTCTGGAAAGGTTTGAGCAGAGTATTAACATCCTGTTTGGGGGTTATCTCTTTAAATTCTTGGGTGTGTATGCTTGAGCATGTGTGAGTATGTGGGTACAGGCATGTGCTTGCATGCATGTACTTGCTTGAGCTAGGCTATGGGTATGGAAATACATTACTGCAACAAGTCTCTAGAACTTGGGGATCAAGTAGGCTACCTCATAGCTGATGGGACAGTTTTCTTAGTTTTCTATAGTGTTGGTATTGTTCGTAGCTCATGACTGATATAGTCCTCAATCCTTTGGCCTCTATTGTCAGCAACATGATTCTGAAACTTGTGTTGCTAAAGGTCTTTTGATGCTGAGGGAGTTAATAAAGAGAATGAGAGGATAGTGTCCTAAATGTTGTACCCAGGCCATTTGCACAAGCATATTGAGGACTTGTCCAACAGGCTACTGTTATGGCCAGAATGAACAAGGAACTCATAGGCATAGTTATGCTCCAAATGTTTTGAACCCTACATTGTTTTTAGCAGTAACAGATTGCCAAACAGGACATTCATGTCCCCCTCCCCCAAGTCCTGATGTTATATTCAGTTCAGTTTACTACAAGAAACAGATCTGCAGTTGTCCTCAAGGCCAGGCACAAGCTGTCAGCCACCGTGAAGGAAAGATTCCTCAGAATTCACTTAGCAGCTCTTGGTGTTCAGTTTTCATTGTAAAGGATCATTGAAAACTGATTTTTCATTGTTGATGGGGATAAAAGAAATGATGACGTTGTCATGGAAACCAGTGTGGAGTTTCCTCAAACAACCAAACAAACAAACAAAAAAACCAGGATGACCACATGGTCTAGCAATTCCACCACTATCCGTACCCCAGATTTGAAGTGAGCTGGCCAAAGAGATGTTAACACATGTGTGTGCAGCAGTGCTGTAGGCACAAGAATGTGGAGGCAATATTGATGTCTATCAACAGGTGACCATATAAAAAAAGTAAGGCATTATATACATGGAAGATGACTCAGCCTTTAAACCCAGGAAATTCTACCGCATGCAACATGTGGCTGAATCTTGAGAATATGGCAAAGGCTTTAAGGCAGGATTGCAGTCCGATGAAAAGCTTAGACAGGACCAGATTTATAGAACTGAGGAGAGGAGTGGTGTTGATAAAAGGAAGGAAAAAGGGAGTCACTAATTCAAGGATAAGAAGCCTCAGTCAGCCAGGACGAAGGAGCTGGGATCTGCCATGTGTCCGTCCTTGTAGATGTAGTCAGTAGTGGATGGCTTGCTTTGGCTCTCACTGAAAGGCGGCTCTCCCATTAAGTGGTCTTGTTGTGTTAAAAAAAAAAGTGTTGGCACCTCAAATCATTATAAGAACAAAGCTGTTAATGAGTGAAGTGGGGAGTGTCCTTTGTTATCATGGGGAAACATGGGTCTTATTGTTGCCAAATATTCTAAAATTCAAATGAGGTGAGAAGTCCAGATTTTCAGAGTATTATATGTCCCTGTTTGGATGTTTTCAAACGTGTTACATCAGTGCCTATTTCCATAGCTATACTCTCCATTACTGAGGTTGGGTCCTTTATAACAAGAGATCTGTTTGCCTTTAGTTTCAAAGGCTAAAGAAGATCAGCTGGATTTGGTGTGGGGCCCCTGGTTGCATCACACCATGACAGACTGGGCATTGTCTTAGTTAGGTTTTTATTGGTATGAAGAGACACCATGACCATGGCATCTCATAAAGGAAAACATTTAATTGAGGTGCTCACTTACAGATTCAAAGATTCAGTCCATCATCATCATGGCGGGGAGCATGGTGGCATGCAGGCAGACGTGGTACTGGAGCTGAGAGTGCTACATCTTGCAGGCAACAAGAAGTCAACTGATTGTCACACCAAGTGAAGCTTGAGAAAAGAGACTTCCAAGCCCGCCCCCACAGTGACACACTTCCTCCAGTGAAGCCACACCTCCTAATAGTGCCACTCCCTTTGGGGGCCATTTTATTTCAAGCCACCACAGGCTTCATGGGGGATTCACGAGAAAGCAAGAGGTTGCATGGTGAGACAGAAAGCCACTGAATGAGGAATGGCCAGGATGACTCTTTAACTATAGTTCATTCTCTAGGACTAACTGAGATCCCCCCAAAAAGCACATTCTCCTCTCTGATGGGAGCCATGACCCCAGTGGCCATATGACTGTCTTGTTCCGGGCCTCACCTCTTACAGATTTCTCACCATTCCCCAGCATCAGCACATTGAGAGGCAAGCTTCAAACACTTGAGTCCTTGGGGGACAAGACACGTGGAGATCACAGTAGAAAGAGAATGCTATGAAGCTTTGTGTCTGAGATGTACTGTTTTCAGGAAGCCCAACTTGCCACCAATGTTTTAATGTAATCCTTATATGTGACCATGGCATTTTTGCCTGGATGTCCTGTTGTTAAAGAGCCTGCCTCTGCATTGATGGTGTCCGAAGGCTTCGGGGCATGTATAGCTTTGCATACCTATTATGGGCAGCCAAGGAATATTAGTCACTAGTAGCCATTTATCACCATCATTTGCAAGCTCAAGAAGGGCAACAGAGAACTGCTGAATAGTGAACCTGCAAAGGTCATCATGGGACCACTTTTGAAACTCTGATCTAGAATTAGATTTCACACACGCTTCTAAGCAAGTACATAAGGTGGAGTGAAATCATGGGAATCAAACACCAAATGTCAACCTCAGGCTCACACACACATATACAGATATACATATGTAGCCTCACACATGTGCAAGGGGTCTCTCCCTTGAGTCCAGAGCTCACCAATTTGGCTAGTCTGGCTATCCAGCTTGATCCAGGAGGCCAGTCTTGGTTTCTCAAGCTCTGGAGTTACAGGGGGGTTGCCATAGCCCTAGCGTTTACATGGGATCTGGGCATTCCAACCCCAGTTCTGACACTTGTGCAGTCAGCATGTTACCCATAGAGCATCTCCCTAGCCCCAAGGCCAGGCTATTTTAAAACGATCTTTGCATTTATGTAATTGAAGGATTGATTAACTCACACTCCATGAAGCCCTACTCCAGTTATATTTAAATAATATGTATTTGGCTTCTTGTCTCATGGAAACAGTGAAGTGTTTTTCTTGACTGGCAACAGCTGCTGCAGCTGTTATTTTTCCATTATATACAATCACAAGTATTTGTCTTCTGGATCTTGGAGTTGCAATGGAAGAGCTTTTATTTCCTGAAGAGAATGAAGACTTTTAAGGAAAAGGAATTGATCATGTGGAGACTACATATAACAGAGAAATTGCACTAAGATTAAAATGTACAATTCTGTGACTTGGAGACCAGGCTGATCTACAGAGCGAGTGAGTTCCTGGACAGCCAGGGTTATACAAAGAATCTCATTTCAAAAAACAAACAAGCAAACCAAAACCAAACCAAAACAAAACAAAAAGACTAAACATACAATTCCAAAGTGTCTCTTACACAACACAGTCAGTGTTTTAAGCTGAGAAAATTCATAGAGACCATCCACCCTTACTCTAGTCTTTCTGACAGATAAACTAAGACATAGGATAATGCAAGAAATCCACAGATGTCTGGGAAGAAGACTTATTTATTAAGGATTAAAATGGGGCCACACTCACAAGCACAGAACCAGTCAACGCCGCTGCTGATCCAGCTGCCGTTCTGCCCAAGGATGATAGGGCCCAACCTCAAGCCGCTCTCCGCCACTTGATAGGGCTCCCACCACCCAAGGGAGTGTGCAATCCCTCTTCCTCGGCTCTTCAGCAGTTACAAACATAGACAAGACCACACCCTGGGGCTTGTTACCCCGAAGCCATTGGCTGAATGAAACAAATTCCCATAACAGACTTCCCCCCCTTTTTTTGTCTAAATAAGAAGATTCTAATCCTAACATAATGCTATCTATATACAATAAGAACAAGTATTGTTCAGAAGAAAGAAAAGGTAATAACATAAACAAAAAGCGAACTACAACCTACAAGAACATTAAGCATGAAACATGTTCTAAATGTCCAGACCATAGGTAATTGGCAAATTACAGAGATTACTCCAATAGCTGTCTATCCTGAAGACTCTAAGTCTTGTACCTAATATGCTCTTAGCTAAGATATGAGAGGATGTAACTGTAACTATCTAGTCTTCAACCTCGTCCAAGACCTAAGAAGGAAAACAATATTACCTGAGTAAGGAGGAAGTGCAAGCAAGCAACTTCCAAAAAATGCAAGCAGTGATAGAAACAGCTTCGTCCAATGTTTCTCTGCAACGTTGGGGCATCCAACTTTGGCTAAAGGCCTAGAATATCTAACAGGCTATGGACATGGAGAAAGCCTCTGGTTAACAATAGAAAGGGTGGGTTATTTACCCACTACTACACAGCAAGCCGCACTAGAATCCAAGTGTCTCTAACATTTATAGTTTCAACTCCATGGTTTCAATTACACACCAGTCATTTAAACCCCATGGCATGGAGTCATGATTTTGCTAAGCCAGGGCTTTGATGCCTATATGGGGATTGTCCGTACCCTGAGATGAGTCACTCCCCAGGGGCAGCAGCCTAGCTGACCATTTGGGTTCTTAGACAACTCAGCCACCTTGGTTTCTCAGCTCTGTTTCGGGGCCACTTAAATCACTGTATTTTATTGTCTGGTTTATGTAGCAGGCTGTCAATAAAATGTTTCTTAATGAAGGAGTGAGTGAAAGACTACCTTCTATAGAGAAAATCACATGTTGCTGAGGCCTTCACAAGCCTGAGCGTGCATGATTTCTCACAGTGTTAGCCATCATGCAGGTGAAGGTCAAATGCAGTTTGGATGACAGGAAAGATCCTCAGATAAGGGGGTCCTGTCTTGGTGATTTCCCCAATGGGAGAAGCAGGGCTCATAATTTGGGGGTTTAAAAGGCAACATTAAAATAAGGACTGGAAATTATCGAATCAAATCCCTTTCGTTCTGAACTAGTCCCTGAGATTAACTTGGGAACATTTGAAAACAGCCCAGGCCTTTTGGTCTTTTATGACTTGTTCAATAAATGACTGCTCTAGGGATAAAAACTGTCATGTCTAGATGCTCCGTGGTGTAACATGATCAAAACTTCCCTTTTGAACACACATACTTGGCTGGGGCAAGACACAGGGGTCTCTGGAGCTCTTGGCTCCCTCGTCTGTAAAATTGACAGTGACTCCTGCTGTTAGAAAGGTTTTGGGGAGTTCACAGCGAGCTCCTTGGGAAGATGCGTGGGCCAGATGTGGTGTTCTCTCTCACAGCCTCCCTGAACTCCAGCACAGAGCCCTCTCTGTTTCCTTTGCTTGCTAGAGAAATCCCACATCGGCTACTCAGTCTGGGAGCATGATGGGTGGCAGGGAGATGGTCTTGTGCCTTTTGTATTCTGGGTGCTTGGTGAATGTTTCCTGGATAAGTAAAAATCCCACACAGTAAGGGATAGTTATGATTTCATCTGGGAAGTCTGGTTCTGCAACATGAAGGTACTGGGACTCTCTGCAGTGTGCTAATGCTCTTACTTCCTGTGTTTACTTCTAGCCAAGCAATAAGGAATTGGAAAAGGCTTCTAATTCACGGGTTGAGGACTTTTGGCACACCATCAGATTGTGCTGAAAGCTGTCGAGTTGGCGTTTCCTGAGCAGGGCTTGGGTTGGCTAACCCTTCAGGAAATCTGTACTCTTGGGTATGTTTCCAAAGGCTTACAGGGATCTGGTCTCTCCTCCCCTGTTAAAAGCAGAACCATGGGATAATGGAATCAATAAAGAAGATGCTCATGAAAGGAGAGGGCACTATACAGAGCTCATATGTCACCAAGGAATGCTGGTTCTATTGGCCCACACTCCACAAGTCTCTAGAACTGCAGATTAATGCTTCTGTTTCCCTGGCTTCACTGAGTGTGTTTATGTTTTGAGAAGGTGTTAATTTTAGGTGAGACCCAATTGGGTGTAGCTCTTATAAGTTGGCTTTAGTCTAACTGATGGTGGTGGATTGAAAGCCAATAGAGATTCTAGACCACGTTGATCTTTAAGTCAGTTTTGCAAGACTTGTAGACCAATGGATCCTCACAATGGGCAAGGGTAACAGGCTTTGTATGTATTTCCTTTGCTGGATACTTCTTACAGCTCTTGTCCAAGCCTTTCCCTCCCTCTTCTCCCTGGCCACATAGTTTGTCCTCTGCTCAACGGTGGCCACACCCCTCTTTACTGCTCAGCAATGTATTCAGCTCAGTGGGAAAAAGAGGAGAGAGAAGGAGAGAAAGAGGAGAGAGAGAGAGAGAGAGAGAGAGAGAGAGAGAGAGAGAGAGAGAGAGAGAGAGAGAGAGGGAGGGGAGGGAGGGAGGGAGAGGGAGAGGGAGAGGGAGAGGGAGAGGGAGAGGGAGAGGGAGAGGGAGAGGGAGAGGGAGAGGGAGAGGGAGAGGGAGGGAGTTCATGTTGTACAATGGAAACTGGGCCCCCATTGATTTTGCACTGGGTAGCATTTTAACTTGTACATGGTGTGGCTACCTCCACAATGTCACAGATCACTGTTGAAAAGATGAACATCTCAGGGCTTTTGTCAAGCTAAAAATAATATGGATTATAAGAAATTATAGAAGCAGAGTTGGAGAAGTACATGGCTCCAAGATTACTTTCATACAATAAAGCATTTGCTTGCTCCAGTATTTTATTGTTCTGTTCTCCCCAAAGCATCATTTACAATGGCCTCCCTAAAGGCTTTCCAGTCCTTTCAGTAAGTGATCTTTTGTTTATGTGTCTTTTAATTACCCAGATCGTTTTTTTTTTTTTTTTCCCTTGACTTCAGCTCATCTTAAAACTTTTCAGAGGCCATTCCAGGATAGCTTAAGGGGCACCAGGTTTCTCGCTAAACAGCCAGAAAACCACTATGTGTTTGTTCTGGGGAATGGTTAAAAAAAAAAAAAAAAGGAAGTGTAAGGGAGTGGTCTTTGTAATCATTTTGTGGGCCCCAAACCATTTACATGCATTTTTTTCTTAGCCTAAACTGAAGCTATATATGGTATTGGGATGAAATAGCCTCATGCCAGAGGTAATTATACCAAAGTCGGTCTTGAGGACTTGACAGAGCAAGCTGACATTTCCTAAGGACAATCATGTGATGTTAGAGCATCAGGCGTGTGCCTGGTTTGCAATCTTTTTGTTAAAGACACAGGCCCCTCTAAGAAAAATGCTTATGCCCTTGGAACATCTCAAAACTTTTGACTTTAAGCAAATTGCAGGCTTTCCTGAGGGCATAGAATCAAGTAAATATGCACTCTGAAAGGAGTGTCTGACATTCACTTACAAACGTTATATGGCTGGAAAATATGACTTTTAGAGAATAGAAATTTGGGATATGCCTATTTTTCCAGGTTGCTTCTTTACTGTGAATTTGGTCAGAAATCCTGTGACACATTGGGGTGTGGGGGGATGGAAGGGGGTGAGAGCCAAACACCCATTGTCTGCCCTCTTTCCTATGTTTGTAACTGAGTCACATAGAGTGCCCCGTGCAGGGAAGGAGGCCATAGTTCAGAATGCAGGGCTTGCTGGCTTTGGGCTCTGCCTTCTCCTGGCTTCTCTGATGTCTCTGATGCCCTGCAAAGGTAGTCTTGTCCTAACATAACAGGGAAGGTAACGTGAACTCACAGAGAATGTGACAGCATTCATAGGACCCGAACAGACTCAAATCAGACAAGGTCCAAGCACTGAGAAGGGGAAGTGAACATGGAGCTCCACTCCTAACCCGATCCTACTTTCTGGTGCCTGAAGCTTTTGATAATCATGGGGAGGAGAAAGGAGCCCTGATGAACATGGTCTCATTGCTAATATCAAAAATTCATGAGATACTTCTCTGTGTCAAGCCCTGGGCTTTGTATGTACCAATTAAAATTAAAATTAAAATTAAAAATCCCCCTGTTTGCAAGTGGGTAAACTCAGGCTCAGAGTTGAATACTTTTTCAACAGTGACTGTCCCTGGTGAACCCTTTGTTCTCTATGATGGCAGCTGTCTTGGAGTCTTAGCTGTTAGACATTCTGCTCTTCTCCTCTGGAATCCATGTGTTCCCACTATAGACCACTTTATGTGTGCTCTTCTATGATGATACTCAGCTTGCAAGGAAAGTGAGCAAAGTGACAGGAGATTAGACGTACAACATTAAATAATATCCGTATCTCTTTTGTATTGTAGAAGAAGAACCTGACCGTGAACTCTCAAAGTTCCAGAACATGGACTTTGGGTAGTCTTCATAGGTTCTCATCAGTAACCTTGTAGTCTTCCACAGCTGATTACAGAGTAGATACTTCAGTCTGAAAGACTGCCTTTTCTGCATTCTAGAAGGAGTAAAGATTGCTGTGTCTTTTGTGGTAAATTTAGCCCAGGATTGATCCAGGCTGGACCTCTGTCCTGCTGTTTGGACCCTGCTCAGATTGCTAGTACATGTGCTGCCATACTCCACTTCCAATTAGCCTTTCACACTTACCTGTGCTCCCACAGCACTAGTGCTTGAGATTGGCTCTACATACCGGCTCTGGGGCAGCTCCTTTCTACCTAGCTAACCCTCATGCCTGATTCCTCTCTGCCTCTAAACAAGTGCCCCACCTCGTGTACTCTGGCTGACCTTAAGTTTGACACCTGCGTCCCACCCCTTCATGTCTGGCCTGGCTGAAGTTTCCAGGTGGATAGCCTCGGCAGCGTGGTCTGTGAGGTGGGGAATAATAGCCACAGACACAGTTTGCCAGAGTGAGTGGCGTATAGGAAGTGGACAATACAGCCTGACTCACACAAGAGTTTCTATGGAGTTCAGGATTTGGGCATTATGCTGGTGTAAAAGCAGTGTCCATTCAGGAACCATACTTAGAAGTTGGCGTCCCCCCCCCCCCCCCCCCCCCCCCGTCCCCTGCCCAGACTCGTGACATGTAGAGCTCTACCCTCTCTTTACATTGGGTAGTTTCACTGTGCTCTAGCTCCCTGTGTGCCAGATGTAAACACTGGGCATGCTACAGTGTTCTATGTTGCTAAGTAGAGTGTCCGAGTAGATGGTATTAAGTGTGTGTTTGACTTGCAGTATTTCCAGCTTATGGTGGGTTTCTTGAGACATGACCCCGTTGTAAAGTGAGGGCTTCTGTATAAGGAGAGCTGTCCTGTCTCCCTCCCATTCTACTATCTGGGTGAAGAACCTTGTATTGTGGGCTGCCTCTGAATCCTTCCTCTTAGATTGTCTCTTTGTGAATAGATACCTGATCTCATCAAGGAAAAGATGGCCTGGAGACTTGGAATATTTTATTCTTGTTCCAACACTGAGACTTCATATAACATAAGACAACCAACAGTTGCTCTCATCTCTGAAACCGTATACTTGACTTTTAAAAAGTCTCCCTCCCCCAAAGAATACATTTAACCCAATGATCTTGATAACGTTCTCTAGTTCTCCATCCAAAAACAAATACACTAATACGTTTTAAACTAACTGTCAGAGTCAAGGTCAAAAAGTCACCTGGGAGTCCCAGGTCTGTATACTTCCTTCATTTTGTGGGCTGAGTCAGACAAAGCGCGTGACCTCACTGTGGTGAGCACAGATTCTTGTCTGACTTCATCACACTTTCATCAGAGCTGAGCCGGGGGCCTCCGCGTCTTCTGACCTGTTCGGGTTTTGACTGTCTCTGCTTTGATGCTTGTGGATTTATTAGTCAGCCAAGCACTCACCAGGAACCTCAGTGACGGGAGCTGTGTGCCAAAATCACAAGGTGCTCTTTCCGTCACACAGGGCTTTTGTTTAAACAGTTCTCACAGGAACCTGTCTGTCTGTCTGGTTTTGTAGAAAAACGGATTTGTAACAGAGCGGTTCTAAGCCTACTAGAAGGCTGATGCCTGGCACAATGGATTGTTCCTATTTTGCGTTGCTGGACACTCCAGGTTTTTGGCTTGATTTTCTCAAAGCCTCACACTCTCCAATTGCCTTTCAAGTTTTTTTTTATTGTTGTTTGAAACAGGGTCTCTCAGTGTAGACTTGGCCATCCTGGAACTCACTTTGTAGACCTCAAGCTTACAGAGATCTGCCTGCCTCTGCCTCCCAGGAGTGCTGGGATTAAAGGCATGTGCTACCCCTGCCCAGTACCTTTCAGGTTTAACAAGGTGCTACTCCCTTTTAATGTCCTCCGGGCAGCAGAGATCCTCCACTGGGCTGTGAGATCCTCCCCTGGGCAGTGAGATCCTCCCCTGGGCAGTGAGATCCTCCCCTGGGCTGTGGGATCTTCCCCTGGGCTGTGAGATCCTCCCCTGGCCTGTGAGATCCTCCCCTGGCCTGTGAGATCCTCCCCTGGGCTGTGAGCTCCTCCCCTGGGCTGTGAAATCCTCCGGTACCCATTTCTATTCTTTTCCCACTTGCAGAAGGTACAAGGACAGGTAGAAAGCCTGAGCAGTCATGAATTGCAGCAGTTAACATCAAACTGATGAGCAGCAATCCAGCGAAGTTCATAACCACACAATGCACCCCGAGGCTGGAATGCTGCCTCCACCATTCCTAATGGCAGGGTCATAAAATCATAAAACTGGAGACCTCTTTCAGAGAGGAGCAATAAATGGAATTCATTTGGGTGACCAGCCCTCTTCATGGAGACAAGACTGGACACTGGTTTGTTTTGGGACAATACTTCCTAATTAGAACTGGGCCACATTTCTTTCTGGTTCTCCACAACTATCCCCACCCTGGCTTTCTAACTTTACTACAGAGGGCAGAGGATGGGTCCACTGGCTGATGAGACACTGGTGGTACATAGCTGCTTAGCTCCAGCATGATCCATTCCCAGGGCAGCAGGGGCATGACACCCACTCCCAATCAACAGGCCTTCAAGAATTTGCACATCAATTCTATTCAGCTCTACCTGGCTGTCTTGGAACAATGATTAGATGAAGAACCATGCCTATCAAGTCAGAGGCTATCCCATTCTTGCATCCTGTGGTTGATTCATATAGAAGGGTAGAGCAGGACACTACATATCAGCCTTCCTTTAGTGGATGTCGAAGGAGTATGGGTCCTGGACACAACCTGTTCCGAAGTTTCAGGGAAGTGGATGTTGTGATTTGGTAGCCAGAGTTGTGAAGTGAGATGAATGAGCAAAGCCAGCAGCCTCTCTCCCTCCCCTCTGGAGTTTTTGCTGTTGGATCCTTCAACAGGATCTTCAGGCACTGTTCCTTGGATAGCTAGACAACATTCTAGGCAGGAGAGTGCACTCATAATTTTAGTCGTTTAAGATATAGTATACTTTAGTGATGTATCTTGTAACTATTGACGTTGTTGTTCATGAAACAACTGTTTCATTGGTGACTGAAAAAGCCCACGAAAATAACTATGGCTGTAAAACATGATTTATATAAACCTGGAAAGATAAATATAGGAAAGTATATAGAGTGTACAGGGCTTGCCCATGGAGTATGAACATTACATGCGGCTAGGTAATTCTGATGAATGGCTCTGCCTTAACTGCTCAGCACTGAGTTAGACCATTTGTGATTGGGCATGATTAGGGTGATTCCCTTAGATTGTGTGCATCTGATATAGAATGTGTTACATTTTGTTTCATACAATTTGAAGGCTAAATATTGTAATGCTGGATATGATTCCTGGGGGATGTCAGCATTTGCCCACTAATTGACCTGTTTAAAAACCAGCATTAGCCAGCCTAGTCTACAAAGCAAGTTCCAGGACAGCCAGCTCTGTTACGCAGAGAAACCCTGTCTTGAAAAACCAAAAAAAAAAAAAAAAAAAAAAAAAAAAAAAAAGAACCAGCTTTAGCCTGCTTCCCAGTTGCGGTCTGGAAGCAGAATTAAAATATGTACTTAGCCACACAAGTGTCCTATTTAGATGTGTCTGATTAAAAAAACTCATCTACAAAGCTAATGAGCCTCATGTTAGTTGCAAGTTAATGCAGTGGACTTTTTACAGTCAGCTCCCCAGCACTGCTCAGTTCTCAGAGCTCAGGTGTGGCTAAGCCTCTGAATGGCTACAGGAATGGAGGCTTTGAGGCAAGCCAGCTGCAGCTGGGGGCAGGGCAGAAGCAAAAATCTGGGAGGCAATTTGGGTTGCATGCTTAATTCTGCCACTCCCCTTCCTTTGATGTTTGGCCACAGTAGGAACTTGACTACCTTTCTCTCCTGTGTGTGAGGGAGGAAATAACGTGGCTCCTACCACATGATGGGCCAGGTGATGTGGAAGTTACAGTGTTTTGTGATAAAGTCACTTCAAGGAGAGGCTGGAGTTTTTAAGTCCCTTACTGGACAGTGTCAGGAGATTTGTGTTGGAAATGGGATCTGTGGGCTGAGGACCAGGGAATTTCGCCCCCTCTGATGATTTGGAGGCTTCAGAGAAAGGGTCATAGAAAGTCATTGTGTCTGGCTGGTCGAAGCTCTTCATTAATGTTTTCAACGACAGTTGTCCAATCTGGAGAAAGCCTGCAGAAGAGAAATCTGGTGTCTTGAGCCTTGGGCAGGAACAGTGCCGTGTACCTTTGACCTCCGGAAACAGTTCTTAGCCGTTCTGTGTCTTGTCTTCTCCTCTTGCTGTACTGAACCAGGTGATCTCGTCCCATGGGCAAGCAGTTGGGTTCTGGCTGGTTTCAAGTGGCTCAGCTGAGAGGCCGAGGCATCGGTAGAGATCTGGCCTCGTGGAGAAGTGCTTAGGTCCAGCTTAATCTGCTTCTTCCATTCTAATCACAGAAGTCCTCTGTGGGTCACGAGAAATTAGGGGTCTTTTGAGCCCCTCAAGAACCAGGGGGCCCCCCACTGCATCTGAAGAGCAAAACACTTGAGCAAATTCCGTCTGAGGAGGTTAAATGGCCCCCAGGGATGAGCCGGCTTGCTCTGAAGCAACTTCCTTGGTTGGGAGCCAGAGGGCTGGATGCCCAGTGTCTGGAAGCACACAGGATTTAAGGCAGAATGCTGTACTCCAGAACCTTCTGTGCTTTCCAGCTCAGTATGGAGGAGTTTTATTCTCTAAAATTATAAAATACAAACCTGTGACCTGCTGGGTACAGGACACAGAATTCTTGCCATAGAAAAATAGACTTGACCCAGTAATAAAATGTTTGCAGATTAGTGCCATCAGAAGATAAACATCTTAAATTGTAAGCATTGCAAGAGTTCTCCTGCTGTTTAGTCAGAGGCATGGTTTTTGTTCTAGCTTTTTAAACATGGTTTACATTTGAAAAGAATTAGGGCAACCCTGTATCTTTGATCAACTCAAAGTCTCTTTAGGGGGAAGAGCTTTGACACTCCAGTTTTTAACCAGAAATATAAATATGCATCAGCTAACACTTTTCCAAATTAGGCAATATAAACTTCACATTTTTCACAAAATCTAAGTGAATAGGAGGCCTCTTTTATGCTTAAAAGTGACTGTCTTTGACCCACGCTTGCATGGGGTCTGTATGCCATTATTCTTGGGACAGCTTGTCATTAGTTTTAACTTTGACCTGAGGAAAGAAGAGTTTTGGTTGTGAGAGTTTGTCTGTCATAATTATTGCTTCTTGGGTCAATATCAACATTTTAAGTGGAAAGAAATGTTCTTGAATCATGGGACGATTCCCACAATTTATGATAGATGGTTGGATCATGAGTTCAGAAGCACAGAAAGAGTGGTTACCGTGCTGCTTGGATGAAGCCCAATCCAGGCTCTTGGGGGAAGAAGACAGGGCAAATTCCTGTCTTCCCCCAACTCCCTTACATACCCACGCTCACACACATTCTTCAGGGAAGATGAGTGAGCCATTATGTGCTGTGACAGAAAGCCCCTTCCTTCATTTCTCTGCCCCAGAGCTATAAAGAATTCCTCATAGTCAGATCCACTATCGATACCATTTTCTCCATTATGTGTGACTTCTGGATGTTGGAGTGTGTCTGTCATTTCTCACTCTTTCTCTCCAGTTATTTGGGCACCAACATGTTTAAGACTTAGAAAATGCATTATCCAGGTTAGTAGAGAGCCATATGAGACCCAGATGGGAATCCAAGAGATCTGGAGGGGAAAAAGAGAGAGAGAAACTTGAGGGTACGTGGTCGAGCCTGTCAAGAGAACAGGTGCTGGGAATATCCATGGAGGAGGACCAGCAACTGACTTTGCCTGCCATAACTTGGTGCAGTTTTTATCCAGTTTGGTGTGGGGTCAGGAATGGCAGTTTTTTGAGTACCTACTATGTGCCATAATTTTTTTTTTATTCTAGTACATGTGCCATAATTTTTTGACAGTTATCTTTCTCATCATTAATTCTGAAAATTATATGTAATTATTCAGTTTTCACAGAGGGCTGGTAGCAACAAAGCCTGGAGAATTCTTTGTTTCCACAACTATTTTTATGACTTGACGTGCTTGAATGCATATACATTCTGGGTTTCATTTTGAATCAGTTGAAAGGCGTAAAATTAAGCCTTTTGATTTCTCCTCACAACACTCACTGTCGTAGCCACCTATTGTGTATAAGCCACCCCAAACCTAGTGCACTAACCCACTGGTTGTGTGTTTGCTTGCAACTGTAATGTGAGCATGGCTGAGAAGGAAGGCTTCCCCCTCTGCTCCATCAGGAGTCATGGTGGCTGGCTGAACTCATGGTTGGAGCTAAAGGCTGGGTGCTTGCTTCCTCCCACATGGCTTCTGCATGTGGTTGGGCTTCCTCACAAGATGGTGACTGAGTTCTAAGAACAAAAGGGGGTGGGGTGGGAAGGCTAAGTGGAAGGATATTGACTTCCATAAAGTAGTTAGGAGGTCACAAAGCATTACCTTCCCTGGGCACTGTCATTCTAGTAATTACAAAGATCTTATCACCTTCCAGGATGGAGAATGCAGATCCTACTTTTTAATAGGGGAGGCCAGGGCTCCAGGAGGGCACATGGTGTGGAAGGAACAGCCGTGGCGCTGTATAATACTTATTTTTGAACAAAGTAAGAGACTTGGCTCGCTCATTGAGGAAGCAGGCTCTGTTAAAAAGATCAGGGAGGAGTTGATAACTTCCCGCTGGTGTGTGTGTATGTGTGTGTGTGTGTGTGTGTGTGTGTGTTCTTGCCCACGCAGGCATTGGCTGACATAGTGTTGCCTTCTATAATCACTTGTCCATCTTTCTCTTTTGAGGGAATGATTCACTGACTCTGGATCATGCTGTTTAGGCAGATCGGGCTGGATTTCTTGGGGTCTGCTTGTCTCTCCCACACCCAGCCCTAGGATTACAGGCTCTTACTGAGGTGCTAGAGATCTGAACCCAGGTCCCCCTTCTCCCACAAGCACTTTAATGAACCAAGCCATCTTAAAGGGGTCGTCTAAAGGTAGTGCTTACCTCCTCTACTAGCTCAGACAATGGGAGACTTGTTATCCAGTAACAACTTGGATTTTTCTAACACACTTTGGAGGATAAGGAGTCATGGGCAGCTAGAGAAGTTTAAACAGAGAAAGGAAATTGTTATTGAAAAAACTAGAAGTGAGGACTCTTGGCTATTCCTTATCTGACAGATATTTGTAGAAAGCCTACATATCAAACATTGTTCAAATCCCCAGGAGATGAAAATGAATGATGTATTCTTCTATCCAGGGAACTAAAGGTGGAGGAGGGCATGAGGGTTAGGGCTGAACAGAGAGACATCTGTATGTCTGTTAAACCATTGGGTCTGAACCAAGGATGGATATGGAAACAGACTTGCAGAATATCGGGGACAGCAGAATGTCTTGTTTTACAAGGGAGAGCTGTGAAAGGTGGAAGAGACTTTGCTGGGGGATGACTTTCTGTATGCTGTGAATATTTGTTGTTCCCATTGGTTAATAAATAAACTGCTTTGCCTATGGCAAGGCAGCTTAGAGGCAGGCAGGGAAGGAGAGAGTCAGGAAAGAGAAAAGCAGAGTCTGGGCAGACGAGAGCCAGCTGCCCAGGGAGCAACAAGTAATGGGATGCAGGTAAAGCCATGGAACACTTGGCAAAACATATATAATAGAAATGGGTTAATTTAAGATACAAGAGCTAGCTAGCAAAAGGCCTACATATAGACCATACAGTTTATAAATAATATTAAGCCTCTGAATTTTATAAGCAGCTGTGGGACCGCAGGGCCAAGTGGGACTGGGGAAATCTTTCGACTACAAAATTTAACATAAATCTTCATTTATTAAAGATGAAGAATCAAGTTCCTAGCAGAAGTAAAGCTGCCAACCCAGCTTTCTTGACTTAGAATCTAGTGATCTTTCTGGAGTGCTATGTAGCCTTCTTGTACTGAACGGTGGTGTTGGATTATAAGTACATTGGGAGTTCAGATATTTAATTTCTTGTGAAGCTGTCTTTGTCTCTGAATCCAAAAGCAATGTAGGTCAAGGTTTTGATCAGACGTGTTAATGTGAGACTAGGAGAGTATGCAAGTGATGGGACTGGGAGAGTATGCAAATAATGGTACTGGGAGAGTATGCAAATAATGGTACTGGGAGAGTATGCAAATAATGGTACTGGGAGAGTATGCAAATATGCCCTGCTCAGATTAGGCAGAAATCTTATTGGATCTGAGAGTTTCAGTGTCTGATCTGGCTGAAGTTTGACAAGCTAACAGGCATTGTGGAGATTTAATCTCATGTCACTACTTTATTTCTCATGGTATCCTGAGGGTCATAGTGATAATATTGGTTAAAGGGTAGAGAGGAGACTGTATAACACGCCAGTTATAATCCATAAATGAATTATTTTTCAAAGAAATTTGTAGATTACAACCTTGAAAACATTTGAATCCAAATACTAAACCACATTTCTCCCTACCTGTTCTTTTGTGTTTCATATATTTGCCCAGGATCCTTGGAGTTTGACTGAGATAAATGACAATGATTATTTAACTTTTCTAACAGAAACTTGGGGTATTTAGCATAATTTCAAAAGTGTCTATAAATTCTTAAAACGGAAAACTTTTCAATTGAACTAATTAAAACATAGTGAAAAAAAAGGCCTATCAGGAATGAACTTAAGAGAAAAAAGGAGGTGCTACTCAAGAAACGGAAGGCTGTTTGCCACCCCTGGTGTGTGGGGCAGATGATGCCAGGCTTTAGAGAACTATGGACTCGAAGTAATATTTCTTGCATCTGGAAATGTTGTGCTGAGCACCCATTCTCCCAAACCTTATCTTGAGCGATTGTGTAATGAACTGTGTTCTGACTTTATACCATCTCACTCCTGCTATTGAGAGCCAAGGTGAATATGCTCTCACCTTTGTGACTTCCTGAGCCTGTGGTAACTTCTGGAGCTCAGTGCACCAGACCATCTCCAGACTTTTCCTGTTATAAATAAAATAAAAACAACTTTTGTAACAGGATAGCTGCTACGGGCCAGGTATAATATGCTAATTTTCATAGCAAGCTCTATTTTCAAGTACATTTCACAGTTTATGCTTAGTGAGAAATGCTCAATTCTCACCATGTGAACTCCCAGACTGTTTTGTTGAGTGGTACAGACATAGTGTGTCTTGAAAACCTCTGAAGCCAAAATTCAGCATGCAAATCTAAGCATCTTTCATGGGAGTGTACCTCGGAGGCAGTAGTCTATCTTAGGATCCTCAGTAATTTTTCTGTCTTTGCTGGACCCATGTGTTGACTGGAATAGCATGTGCAACCTAATGCCTCTTTGGCTCTGCATGTATGTGCTGGAATGTGTGGATAAAAGGTTTAGCTTGTCTGGTATTGATTCACTCATGAGGAGTTTCAAATTCTGAAACTGACATAGAATATTTGCTTAGTGGTATAATGGATTTTTGACTTCTATAGTAGACACATAGGTATTTGTGGTAAGATATCCCCCCAAATCCTGTAACATTCAGTAGATTAACTGATGGATTCATTGACTCAATGACATCTTCCTGCTTCTAGGAAAAAAACTCCAGACTTTCTTGGTAGAATTCTAGAGCCTTTCAAGGTCTCTGCAGACTTAACCCACACCATCCTTTTCTTTCTTTCTGTGGACCCCTTTCTTGAATGCCTGTCCTGCCCCCCCCCCCCCAACTTCGGCATTGGGTTATTTCCCTAACCAGAGCTGTCTCCCTCTGGCTTCTCTAGTTGGCTGTTACTCATTGTTTAGAACTCAGCTGAAGTTGTGCTTCTTACAGGAAGTGGCCCTTTCACACTGCTGCATGCTCTGCTCAGACAGAACTGTCTCCGTGGTATTGATGGATGGATGCATGATCATTCACCTGAAATGTCACACAACAGCAATGTGGTTGCTATCTGGTTCTTTATCAGGACCTTTCGAATGCAGAGTGACACGTTTCATTTCCCTGCTTCTATATTCTCAGCATGGAGGGCAGCAACTGGCTATAGAAAGTGATTGATGAAATTTGTTCCTTAAAAATATTGTTTAAGGTGCCTAGTAGAGTGTCTGAGATATGGCAGCTACCATATAAAGAGCAAGCCCTTTTGAAATTGCCCCCCCCCCAACCTAAAAATGTAGTTATTTTTAAAACTTTTCCACTTTTACAGTGTGGTTCATTTGATTTTAATTTATATTTTTGTTGGTTTGGAAATAAAGTTAGGAGGCCATGTCCTTGGTTCCTCAATTTCCTCAAGAACTGGTCAACAGAGGTTGGAGAGATGGCTCAGTGGTTAAGAGCACTGGCTGCTCTTCCAGAAGATCTGGGTTTGATTCCTGGCACCCTCTTGGGGGCTCACAACTGCCTGCAACTCCAGTCCCAGGGAATCTGATGTTTCTTCTAGCCTTCTTGGACACTTCATAGAATGGTGCATAGGCATACATGCAGACAAAACACTCACACACATAAAAAGAAAAAGAATAAGTCAATAGGACATCAATATCTTCATATTCCAGCCCTGGAGAAGCATGGCCTAAGTATTTTAAAAGATGTGTGTGTGTGTGTGTGTGTGTGTGTGTGTGTGTGTGTGTGTGTGTGTGTTGAGTTAATCATTGAACACTAACAGTGTCAGACTCTGAAGAAGAGCATCAGCCCTGCCTCTCCTTTCTAGTCTCAATACCTTTCTAGGAGGGGGGAGGGCAGTGGTGTTTATTTTCACTTTCTGTGTGCCAGACCATTTTACATAGACTATTTCACTTTGACTACGCCATTTGAGATAGGTATTTTGATACTGACTTAATGGGTAAGAAAACTGGGACCTTGGGAGAACAAGGAATTTGCCGGAGGGAACCTAGATAGTAAATGAGGTAGTCTCTCTCACTGCGCTACCACCCACCCTTCTGGATAATGTTCAAACATCTTTAATACCTGGTAAACTTAGTTTGTGCATTCCGGTTCCAACAAGGGTTTTAGTGGTGCAGAAGCTGAGGCGTAGATTGTTTTGGGAACTGTGTTGAATCCAAGGATCATGTATGGTGACTAAATACAGACTTGGCTGTCGAACTCCATCCTCTGCTGGGGATTTATTTCAGTGGGAAAACATGTTTCCCCTCAGGCATATTCACCTCCCTCCCTGTATGGAGGGTGTGATGAGCCAGAGAAAAGAAATGATGTGACTATACTGATAAAAATAGGAAGCTGAAAAGAAAGAGTTTGGGATCGGCTGGCTAGAGACCCTAGAGATGGCTGCAGAGAGCTTCTCTTGCTAGGAGAGTGAGGCCCAGGAAGTTAGATGGGTGAGAAGCCTGACATCTGCCTGTCACAGACTACAGTGCCTTTACTGTACCCAGAAAGTTTTCTGCTCTTAGAGGAACAATGACTCACAGAAAAAAGCCATTGTCTCACTTTCATTCCTTTGAATGAATAAAATTGTATCTTTGGTTTAAAAATTGTTTTTAATTAAATTTTTGAGAATTTATCTTATGGACCCTATATGTATACCAACTCCCCCTTTGTATCCTTCCTCACCCCCTCTCAAATTTATGGTCTCTTATTCTTTATTTGTTATTGTTACATACACCTATAGTTACAAGTGAACATATATATGCCACATATATATTATACATATAAATTTATAAATACAACCTGCTGAGTCGATTTAGTATTTTTTTTTATATGTGTACGTCTTTAGTGTTTAGGGCTGACCCCTTGAGATTGGATAAGCTATATAGAAACTTGTCTCTAGAGAAGACTGATTCTGCTCCCTCAGCAGCCATTCATTCCCTGTAGCTGTTCGTCTAGGGGTTGGGCCTTGTGAAATTTGTACAGTCTATGTTGGCTTGTTGAATAGTGTTGACATGCTGGTCTTATGTAGGAAGTCATATTGTTGAGATTCCACGGGTACAGTTTCTCTGTTGTATATAGAAGACTATCTCATGGCAGGTGGCTTGGTCCTTTGATTCTTACCATCTTTCCACCTCCTCTTCTATGATGGTCCTTGAGCCTTAGTGTTAGGGGATGTGTTATGGATGTAGCAACTGGGGCTGTGTACCCTAGTCAGTTGTTCCCTATAACACCAAATAGACAGGAACAGAAAGGAAATTCCCCACAACACAGCATAATCAAAACACTAAACATACAGCACAAAGAAAGAATATGAGAAGCTGCAAGGGGAAAAGATTAATTAACATATAGAGGAAGACCCATTAGAATAACACTTAACTTTGCAATGGAGACTCTAAAAGCCAGAAAGACCTGGACTCTAAGAGACCACAGATGCCAGCCTGGACTACTTAATGTGCCTAGTAAAAGTACCAGTCAGAGTAGACAGAGAAATAAAAACATTCCACAACAAAGCCAAGTTTAAGCAGTATCAGTCTATCAATCCAACTCTACAGAAGGTATTAGAAGGGAAATTTTAATCTGAAGAGGTTAACCATACCCAAGAAGACACAAGGAGTAAATAATCTCAGAACAGTAAAATGAGGGAGCAAAAAAAAAAAAGAAAAAAAAATCCCATCCCATAACAACAAAATAACAGGGATCAATAATCACTGCTTGGTAATGACTCAATTCTTCAATGAAAAGACACAGACTAACAGGCTGGATTAGAAAACAGGATCCACCCTTCTGCTGAAATCAAGAAACACACCTCAACATCAAGGATAGATATTACCTCAGGGTAGAGGGTTGGAAAAAGATATTCCAAGCAAAAGGACCCAAGAAGCAAGCAGCATGTAGCTATTTTAATATCTGATAAAATAGGCTTCAAACCAAACTAATAAGAAGAGATAGAGAAGGATATTACATACTCATCAAAGAAAAATTCCACCAATAGGATATTGTAATCCTACACAGTAATGATCCAAACACAAGTTCCTAAAAGAAACACCACTACAGCTAAAATCATGTATTGACTCTAACACAGTGAAAGTAAATGATTTCAGTACCCTATTCTTGCCAATAGACAGGTCATCCAAACAAAAACTAAACAGGTAAATCTGGAGTTAAATAACTTCATAAATCATATGGACCTAGCAGACATCTATAGAACATTTTACCCAGACACAAAAGAAGATGCTTCTTCCTAGCAGCTCAAGGAACTTTCTCCAAAATTGAACACAAACTTGGATACAAAGTGAGTCTCAACAGATACAAGAAAATTGAAATAACATCATGTACTCATGCATCCTCTCTGACCACTACAGATTAAAGCTGGATATCAATAATAATGGAAATGGCAGGAAATACACAAATTCATGGAAACCAAACAACTTAGTACTGGATGAAAAATGTGCCGAGGCAGAAATCAAGAAGAAATGAAAAATCTTTTCTAATTGAACAAACATGAAAACATGCTGTGGATGATTGTTTGATCTATAAAGTGCTGACTGGCCAGTAGCCAGGCAGGAAGTATAGGTGGGACAAGGAGAGAGGAGAATTCTGGGAAGTGGAGAAATGCTGCCAGCTGCCACAATGAGAAGCATATGTTAAGATACGAGCCATGTGGCAACTTATAGATTAATTGAAAAAAGTTAATTTAAGATAAAAGAACAGTTAGCAAAAAGCCTTCCACAGCTATACAGTTTATAAGTAATATAAGTTTCTGTGTGTTTACTTGGTTGGGTCTGAGTGGCTTTGGGACTGGCAGGTGAGAGAAATTTGTCCTGATCGTGGGCCAGGCAGGACCAGGAAAACTCTAGCTACAAAAACATACTCAAACCTTTGAGACACAAGGAGGGCAGTTCTAAGAGACAAGTTCATAGCATTGAGAGCCCACATTAAGAAATTGTAGAGATCTTATATCAGTAACTCAACAACATAACTGAGAGCTCTAGAACAACAAAAGAAATAACATGCCAAACATAATGGTAAGAAATAATAAAGTGCATGGTTGAAATCAGTAAAATTGAAACAAACACACAAATAAGAAAAACAAAGAGTCAATGAAATGAGGAATTGGTTCCTTGATAAAATCAGTAGAATTGATAAACCCCTAGCCAAATTAAGTAAAAGATATAGCAAAAAGATTAATAAAGTTAGAGATGAAGAGAGGGACATTTCAGTAGACACTGAGCAAATCCAAAGACTCATAAGAACGTGCTTTAAAAGTCTGTTCTCCACCACACTGGAAAACCTAAATGAAATCGGTTAATTTCTTGATACACATGACTTACCAGAGTTAAGTCAAGATTATGCAAGCCATTTAAACAGATCCATAATCCCTAGTGAAATAGAGGCAGAAACCAAAGGTCTCCCAACCAAAATCAATCCCAGGGGCAGGTAGATTAAGTGCAGACTTCTACAAGATCTTCAAAGAAGAATTATTGCCAATACTCCCCAAATTATTCCACAAAACAAAACCTGAAGGAACATTTCCATTTTTTAATGAGACCACAATTACCCTGATACCTAAACCATACATAGACCCCCAACAAAGAAAGAAAATTACCAACAAATATCCTTTATGAAAATAGATGCAAAATTTCTCAATAAAATACTTTCAAACTGAATCCAAGAACACATAAAAAAGATTATACACCATGATCAAGTAGGCTTCATCTCAGAGATTCAGGGATAGTTCAACATAAATAAATCAACAAACATAATCTGCTACATAAACAGATTGAAAGAAAAAATACATGATATCTCATTAGATGCAGAAATGTCCTTTGAAAAAAAATCCAACACCCCTTCTTGAAAAAAAATCCAACACCCCTTCGTGATAAAAGTCTTGGAAAGCCTAGGGATTTAAGGGATACCTAAACACAATAAAGGCAATTACAGCAACTCACAGCCAACATCAACCCAAAGGGGAGAAATTTAACTTGTTTCCACTAAGACCAGGAACAAGAAGGATGTCTACTTTCTGCATATTTACTTAGCATAGTCCTCGAAGTCATAACTAGAGCAATACAACAACTCAAGGAGATCCAGGGGATACAAATAGGAAAGGAAGACGTCAAAGTATCTTTCTTTTGCAGATGATATAATTTTATATAAAAAGACCCTAAAGACTTCACCAGTAAATTTCTACAGCTCATACACACTTCAGCAATGTGGCAGGATACAGAATTAATACACAAAATTAGTAGCTTTCCTATACACAGATGAAAAACAGACTGAGAAAGAAATCAGGGAAACAGTACCTTTCCCAATAGTCTAAAAGATATCTTGGGATGATACTAACAAAGCAAGTGTGGTAGTTTGAATGTAATTGGCCCCCATAATCTCATGGGGCGTGGCACTATTAGGAGGTGTGTGACCCTCAACCTTGTCTGCCTGCATGCTGCCACGTCCCACCATGATGATAATGAACTGAACCTCTGAACTGTAAGCCAGCCCCAATTAAATGTTTCCCTTATAAGAGCTGCTGTGGTCATGGTGCCTTTTCACAGCAATAGAAACCCTCACTAAGACAGCGAGGAAAAGACTTGTGTAATGAAATCTTTAAGAGATTGAAGAAAAATTACAGATGACACTAGAAGATGGAAAGATCTCCCATACTCATGGATTGGTGGGGTTAATATAGTGAAAAACGACCGTCCTACCAAAAACAATTTACATATTCAATGCAATACCCATCAAAATTCACAGAAATTGGAAAAAAATTTAGTTTCATACCAAAGTACAAAAACCACATAATAGCCAAAACAATCCTGAATACTAAAATGTCTGCTGAAGAGATCACCATCTCAGATTTTAAGTTGTATTAGAGAGCTATAGTAATAAAAACCGCATGGTATTGACATAAAAACAGACATGCCAATCAATGGAGAAGAAATGAAGACATAGGCGTAAGTCCACATACCTGTGGACACATGATTTTTGATTAAATAAAAAAATGCACTGGAAAAAAGACAGCGTCTCTAACAATTGGTGATGGCCAAACTGCATGATGGCATGTAGAAGAGAGACCCAATATTTACCCCGAACAAAATTCACCTCCAGATGGATCAAAGATCTCAACCTAAGACCATGCACCCTGATCTGATAGAAGAAAAAGTGGGAAACAGTCTTGAATTCTTTGGCACAGGAGAAGACTTTCTGACCAGAACACCACTAAGACAGGCACTAGGAATAATTAATAAATGGGACCTCATGAAACTGAAAAGTTTCTGTATGGCAAAGGACACTATCATTCAAGCAAAGTGGCAGACTGCAGAATGAAAAATGATTTTTGCCAATTACACATATGATAGAGGTTATCTATATTTAAAAAAACAAAAAACAAAAAACAAAAACCAAAAAAACCCAAAACTGGACATGAAGGAAACAAATAACCAAATTTTAAAACAGGGTATAGAACTAAGCAGAGAGTTTTCAAAAGACAAGCACAATGGCCGAGAAATAAATATTCAACACCCTTAGCCATCAAGGAAATGCAAATAGAAACTACTTTGAGATTTCACCTTACATCAGTCAGAATGGCGAAGATCAGTATAATAGCATCGCTCATGCTGGTCTGAATGTGGAGTCAGGGGAACATTCATCCCAGTGCTGGTGGGAGTGCAAACTTGTACAGCCACTATGAAAATCAGTCCTGTGGTTTCTCAGGAAGCTAGGACAATCTACTTCAAGATTTACCTGTACCACTCTTGGGCATATACTCAAAGGACTCTATATCCTAGTACAGAGATACTTGCTCATCCATGTTCATTGCTGCTCTATTCATAATCACAAAAAATTGGCAACAGCCTAGAGGCCCATCAATTGATGAATGGGTAATGAAAATGTGGTACATTTATGCAATAGATTATTATTTAGCTGTTAAAAAACAAAATTATGACATTTTCAGGAAAAATGAGTGGAGTTAGGAAAAAATCATCTTAAGTGAAGTAATGCAAACCCCCAAAGACAAATATTGTATATATTCTCTTATATGTGGATGTCAGCCTTCACGCCTTCAATAAGCAGGCTACAATTCATATAATCACAGAGGTTAGGCATCGAGTATGGAACTCGGGTGGCAGGGAGGATCTGCCATGGAGGTGGAAATAGAACTGGAGCAGGAGGATAAAACAGGGAGGAGAGAAGAGGGTGTGAGGGAGGGGATATGGGGAAGGACAGCCAACACTGAGGGCCATTTGAGTGGTCATATGAAAACCTAGTGCTGTAGAAGAGTCCTAAAATATATACATATATGAAAGAAATCTAAGTGGAGTCACCTAATAACAGGATAGGCAATGTCCTGACTAAACATCTTTTGCCATGAAATGAAAAACCTCCAGTACCAGGAATGGGTTACATCTAGTTGATTTGTTGTCCAAAGGGGCCCCATGGAAACCACTATACATCTCTGGCTATTGCCAAGGCTGTTGGTTGTTCTCTACAATCTGATCATAAGGTCCTCGCGCTGGAGACAACATTTACATATTTCCTTGAATACAGAGAAGAGCTGGTGCCTAACTAGCGGCTTCACCCCTACTGACTAGTGTTCATGGTACTGGAAGGTACTCTGTGTGCTACCAGAGAAGAAATGTAACCATCAACCAAGCTACAAACCTGCCATTTACAAAAGTGACCTGCAAGATATGATGGTGCATTAGTGGTACACATGTGGGCATAACCAACTTCTCTGGTTAGATTTAAGGCCCACTCCACAACATAGAACCTATGCTTGGCACTGCTTGGGCACCTAAGAACCTGAGACTGGATAGGCCTAGGGGAATATGTAAACTCTTGTTCCGATAAAGGAACATAAGTGCCATGCTCCAGCTGCAGCCTGGGTTCAGGTCTTGAGATGGGGAAGGGGTGTCAGCACAAAGAAATGAACTGTCCAACCACCAGATGAATTTTACACACGTGGTCGGCCCCAAATAGCTCCATCTGTCTTTATTTATACATCAAAACAAGCATGTTTTTCCATTCGAGCAAACAAGTTTTTCCCATCCTCTAATGTTAACATCCAGCAAAAACAAATGTATCAGATATATTTCTTTTTTTCAACTTTTACATCAAAACATCCTTTAAACCAAAAACAGTTATCATTTTGCTAGCTTGGCCAAATATCAAGCCAGGTACATCCTGTCTTTAAAAAACTAAAAGGTGATAAACAGGTACACATTTTCAAGAACAACAATCTCAAAACATATTTACTACAGAAATAGGGGTGCTCTGCCTCAGATCCTGCCAGCACTGAGTCAGGACAGCTCCTGAGGTCAGAAGTGACAGCTGGCATCCCCAGACAAGAAACCTGAGAAGCATCGGCGCCCAAAGAATTTTAGGGGAAAATATTTGAGATAAAAAACTGGAATTTCCAGGAATGATGATGACATCTGTCCCATGTGTAACTGACAGAGTGACACTGAAAACCGCCAAGAGAATCATCAATGTTATGAGAGAGAAGAGAGTGTGCAGACCGCATGGTCCCAGCAGTATTCTAAGCTGTCCCGAAGTCCACTGGTCCTTGCCAAGTGAGACTGTCTTCTCGGGCTTTGCCTCACCTGGAGACCCGTTGGATAAGACACTCATATACTGGTCTGAAACTAGGCTGCACATTTCATGACACATAACCAGAAAATGACTCCTAATGACATTCTGCTATACCCACAGGTCTGTGCCTTCATCTGCCATCATCATCAGGGAAGTTTCCTCTTGCAATAGATGGGAATTAACATAGAGGCCAACAACTGGACAATTCGTAGAGAGTGAGAGACCTTGGAACATTCCAGTCCTAAATGTCATCATCAATCAAACCCTTTCCTCAGGGCTCAGGGCATTATTTGGAAGAGGAGGTAGAAAGAGTGTAAGAGCCATAAGTGATGGATGACTCCAAGGAAAACAGTGTCTTACAGATGCAAGGGACTCAACAGACTCAAATGAACTCACAGAGACTGTGGCAGCATGTGCAAGGCCCATGCAGGTTCAAGCCAGATGGGGATCCAGCCCTGAGAGAGACAGGAAATTCCTACCCCTAACCAAGATATTGACACCTGCTTCTCCAAGGAAGAAGACATTTAATTTTCTCTAGTGGCATCTCATTGGGTATAGGATCCACACTTAAGGGCAGGCTCCATGCCCAGCAGTAGATGACCAACACAATGGCACTTTTGTAAACTTTTTCTCTCGTATTGCTTTGTTTTGGCATTTTACTTGCATATTATAGTTTCTGATTTTGTGTTTTAATTTTAATTTTTTAAGTGCATGTGTGTGTCTCTTGTGTGTAGGTGTGTGTTTTTCAATTCTGCTTGGTTTGTTTTGTTTGCCTATTTGTTTTCTAAAGAGGTAAAGAAAGGGCATGGCGTTGGGTGGATGTGGAGGTGGGGAGGTTCTGGGTGAGGCTGGGGGAGGGGAAAACTTGATCAGAATATATAGTCTAAAATATATTTTTCTTAAACAAACAAACAACAACAACAAAATGGGAGAAAAGGCGACCCAAGTGGGGAAATTTTAAGAAGCTCCCGTTTAGAATGTGGCATCAGTGTGGCCAGAGCTCAAGGATGAGAGAGGAAAGCCAATTTGTACCTGCTGGGTTTGTGTGTCAAGTTGACCCAAGCTTGGCTCATCGGAGAGGAAGGAGCCTCAGTTGAGGAAATGCCCCCATGAGATCCAGTTGTAAGGCATTTTCCTAATTAGTGGTCAATGGGGGAGGGCCCAGCCTATTGTGGGCAGAGCCATCCCTAGGCTGCTGGTCCTGGGTTCTGTAAGAAAGCAGGCTGAAGAAGCCAGGGAGGGGAAGAGAGCCAGTAAGCAGCACCCCTCCATGGTCTCTGCATCAGCTCCTGCCTCTCCAATCCTGCCTTGTTTGAGTTTCTGTCCTGACTTCCTTCCTTGATGAACAGCCATGTGTAAGTGTAAACTGAATTTATTTATTTATTTTATATCCTGGCCTCAGTTATTCCTCCCCAACTTGCTTTTGGTCATGATGTTTTGTTGAAGCCATAGAAAACCTAACTGAGACAAGTTGGTACCAATGTAGTGGGTATTGCTGGGACAGACAAGACCATGTTTTTGGGAGGATTGTGGAAGGACTTTGGAACTTGGGGCTAGAAGAGCCATTGAGTGTTAAGGGCTCAGTGGGATGTTCTTTAGGAGCTTGGAAGATAATGATTGTTGAGAGCAGTTCAGAAGATGGAGGCCTGGCTTGTGAAGTTTCAGAGGGAAGTTTAAGGACTCCATCAGGGCCATTTGCTCTTTTGAATTAAAGATTCTGTCATTCTGGTCAGCTGAGGCTGAAGAGTCAGCCATGGTTAACAAGAGACTGGCAACACTGAAGTGAAACTTTTGCATTACTGGGAAAATTGATGCTGGTCGCTGGAGCTAAGAAATTAACAGTGATTAAGAAGAGACCAGCATCACTGAGGTGAAATCTTCTGGGACGTGTTTCCTGAGAGCACAGAGAATGTGTGTTCCCAACATGGCTATGGTTGTACCTCATGTTGGCAACAGGATTTGACAATGTGTAATATCACCCAGGTGGTACTGGTTTTGAAGGCATGAAGGGGTCATGGAGAACAGCTGAGGCTCGGCACTGGGAGAGGCCAGGAGAGGCCGTTGGTGAAGGCGCAGCCTTAATAGCAGTTGAAGGGCAGGACTGAAGGGGTCATGCAGGGAAGTTGAGGCTTATCACCAAGAATAGAGCCTATAAGAGGCTATTGGTGAAAGTGCAGCCCAGTTGCAGGAAGGGACTCCAACAATTTTGGAGATGCCAGTGCCATGGAATAACCACCAAGAACTGCATTAACAGTGGAGTGGAGACAGCTAGAGCCTAGAAGACAGCTGTGTGTGCTGCAGAGGACGGAGCCAGAGAGTGACCCAAACTCTTTGGAGGAGCCCAGAAGATGGTGAGTGAATCCCAGATAATTGAACATTGAAATATATATATATATATATATAATTATATATATAATATATAATTATATATATATATTATTTATTTGTTTGTTTTATATCCTGGCCTCAGTTATTCCCCCAGCCCCCAACCCACCCCTTCTTTTCCCACCCCCCAATCCACTCCTTCTTTTCTGTTTAGGAAGGGCAAGTCTCCCATGAGTATCAATAAAACATGACATATCTGGAAGCACCTCCCCATGTATTAAGGCTGTGGGCAAGGTAACCCAGTATTGGGAGTGGGGTCCCCAAAAGCCAGTAAAAGAGTTGGAGACAGCCTCTGTTCCCACTGTTAGGAGTTGCACAAGAGGACCAAGCTACATAGCTGTAACATATATGCAGAGTGCCTAGGTCAGTCCCATGTGGGCTCCCTGGTTGTTGGTTCAGTCTCTGTGAGCCCCTATGAGCCCAGGATAGTCGATTCTGTGAGTTTTCTTGTGGTGTTCTTGACCCCACTGGCTCCTTTCTCCCCTTCTGCAGGATTTCCTGAACTCTGCCTAATGTTTGGCTGTGGGTCCGCATCTGTTTCCATCAGTTACTGGATGAAGCCTCTCTGAAGACAATTGGGCTAGGCACCAGTCTGGTCACAGGAGATGGCCAGGTCAGAAGCCTTAGCTGGGGAGTGTGGTTTTGCTATGTTCAGATCCTGATTGTGCCCAGGATCTTCACTGTTGAAGAAGGTGTTTAATTTTTCTATTAAGTTTTTTCATTTATTTACATCCCAACCAGTTCCCCCCCTCCTCCCAATCCCTGCCCCCCACCTCCCTTCTGGCTCCCTTCCCAATCCACCCCTCCTTCACCTCTGTCTATAAAGGGACAGGCCTCCCATGGGTACCAACAAAGCATGGCCTATCAAGTTGAGGTAAGACTGAGCTTCTCTCCTTGTAGTAAGGCTGCAAGGCAACCCAGCATTAGGAACAAGTCCTCAAAACTCGCTACAGTATTAGGGACAGACCCTAATACTCCTTAAATTATTCCACAAAAAAGAAACATTGCCAAATTTTTTTTCTATGGGGCTACGGTAACCCTGATACCCAAACCGTACAAAGACTCAACAAAGAAAGAGAATCATGGAACAATTTCCCTCATGAACATTGAAGCAAAAGTACCCAATAAAATACTTGCAAACAGAATCCAAGAACACATCAAAAAGATCATCCACCATGATTAAGTAGGCTTCATCTTAGAGATGCAAGGATGGTTCAACATAATAATCTATCAATGTAACCCACCATATAAACAAACTGAAAGAAGGTATTTAATTTTTGATTTTTACAGGAGCTCACAGCTGAAAGACTTTAAACTTTTAAAAGAGATTTTTGATTTTTAGGGGGATTGGATATTTAAAGAGACTAAAATTTTAATATGTTTGAATTTGCAAATACTGTGGGACTTCTATAGTTATTCATACCTTTAATATGAGCTCTTAAGGATGAATAAGAAAGGAAGGGATGTGGTTTAATAGTGATGTGCTTGTGTGTCAAGTTGACAAGGGGTCAGGTGTACTGGCTGGTTTTGTGTGTCAACTTGACACAAACTAGAGTCATCAGAGAGGAAGGAGCCTCAGTTGAGGAAATGCCTCCCTGAGATCCAGCTGTAAGGCATTTTCTCAATTAATGATCAATGGGGAGGGCCTATGTGGGTGGTGCCATCCCTGGGCTGCTGGTCCTGGATTCTATAAGAAAGCAGGCTGAGCAAGCCAGTAAGTAGTACCCACCCCCCATGTCTTCTGCATCAGCCCCTGCCTCCAGGTTCCTGGTCTGAGTTCCTAGTGGAAATGTAAGCTGAATAAGCCCTTTCCTCCCCAACTTGCTTGTGGTCATGATGTTTTGTTGCAGCAACAGAAACCCTGACTAAGACACAGTCTCTGATTCCTCTTAGATCCAGCAGTATATAAGCTGAATTCATTAAAAACCACTTTGGGTATTGTGAGAGTATGAATTTGAATTCCTTTTCTATCATATCCAAGCTTTAGGAATGTCCTCATCTATAAAATAGTGACAAAAGAATTTTTTTTTTTTTTTTTACTAATGTTCCATGTTATTATGTGGATTGACCAAAATATACATCTTGTGTATTACTGTATGAATACAAGATGGTTTCTTGATGTGGCATAATGGGATCATATGTTTGGACTTTGTTCTCTAGTTCTGGAAGTGTCTAGGACCATGGAATTTCCTGAGTGATCAGATGATGTGAACACCTTTTGCTGTAATTTGGTGACTCTTGGCATGCCTCTGGATGATGTCAGAGGCAGAGGAGCATTACTAGAAAGACTTGCTCCAACTAGAAGCTTGGAACATCCAGCTGCACCTCCTGAACTCCAGGTATCCAAGAGCAATCCAATCAACCATACTTATGTCATGAGACTTCTATCAGACCATATAGATTTAGGGAGCTTCTATGTGGATGATCACATCAAGGTGCAGGTGGGCAGGATGTTCAGAGAGGGCAGGAAGCCTCCTCCCTCTCAACTCCCCTTCATATCTCTCCCATTTGGCTGTGTAACATGTGTTCAATATAATCAATGTGATAGTTACTTAAGTGTTGTCTGGGTTCCATGAGGCGTTCTAGTGAGTTCTTGATCCTGGTGGAAGGTCTTAGACCTGTTAGATTTTCAATCAGCCAGGTAGATATGTGGAGAATTTGGACACCCCATTTGTAGTGTGGTATAAGTGGATGTAGGGTATTGGGATAGAGCCCCACAGGGCTTTGGACTAACTCTGAGCAGTGAGAGTATTGAACTGAGTTGTTGGAACCTGGCTGGTCTTAGAGAAGCAGGAGACTGACGATTGTGGAAAGAGCAGCTCATTTTCTGTCCCATTTCAACATGAATCCTTTGGAGACAGAAACTCCAGGCCAGAGGATTAGGCTAATATTGATTTCTTATAAGGTAGGAAAATTGGCCTAATTTAACACATTTCTTTGTGGGAAAGTACTCCACAGTTCTCATGGTTGGCAGCGAGTGCAGTGCAGGGATTAAGAAAAGAGAACTATTATGACCTACAAATATACTCAAGGGCCCTATGATGTTGGAGTTGATCGAACAACAGTTTAATCTGCCCTTCCTCTTAGTATGTGCACTTTACGTGGTGGATTTGAAGTCAGTGTTAGTTAAAATGCTTTATTCCCACAAATATAAAAATCTCACTACAGAACAACCTATGGTACAGAGAAGAGAACTAAGCAGTACTAGAGGAAGAGCCTGAAAGCTGCCGTCTGGTCCAGGTTCTGCTATGAAGGATGATGGGTTGACAGGGTAAAATGTATGCTCTTTGAAAGCACAGCTTTCTGCCTAGAACTTGTTCTTATAAGTCTAGAGGCTGAGTCCAGAGCCAAGGTTCCAGCAGGGCTTTCTGCCTAGGTTGCAAATGGTTTATTTTTCCTTATGTTTTCACACAGGGACATGGGGGTGGGGGGAACAGAGAAAGTAGGAAGGAGATGATGACAGGGGGTGAAAGAGGTGAAAGAGAGGAGGGGAGGTAGAGAGGGGAGGAGGAAGGGGAGAGGGGAGGGGGGAGGGGGAGGGGGAGGGGGAGAGGGGGAGGGGGAGGGACAGGGGGGGGAGAGAGGGAGAGAGGGAGAGAGAGAGATGGGGGAGGGGGGAGAAGGGGGAGAGGGGGGAGAGGGGAGAGAGGGGAGGAAAGAGGGGGGAGAAGGAGAGAGAGGGGGAGAAGGGGGAGAGGAGGGGGAGAGGGGGGGTGCTGTGGATATCGCTCTGTGTAAATAAAGTTCTGATTGGCCAATGGCCAGGAAGGAAGTATAGGCGGGTCAAGAGAGAAGAGAATTCTGGGAAGTAGAAGGCGGGGGAGAGACACCACCAGCCGCTGCCATGAGAAGGAACATGTAAAGACACTGGTAAGCCACAAGCCATGTGGCAAAGTATAGATTAAGCAGAAATGGGTTAATTCAAGATAGAAGAAGTAGATAACAAGCAGCCTGCCACGGCCATACAGTTTCTAAACAATGTAAGTTTCTATGTGCTTTCTTGGTTGGGTCTGAGTGACTGTGGGACTGGCGGGTAAGAGAGATTTGTCCTGACTCTGGGCCAGGCAGGAAAACTCTAATGACAAATGGCGCCCAATGTGTTGACAAGAGTTTCCACCTAAAACCTGAGAAAAAAGATTCTAAGATGGAGCTAAAAACAGCTTCCTAGTTGTCTCTCTCAAGTTAGTGGTAGCCTGCCTATTTGAGCTACTATGGCGGGTTCCTGGTGTGTGCATGTGCGTCTGACCTGCAGTGTGGCGGGAATGAGGAGTCTACAAGCAACACTTTACTCTGCTGCGTGCCAGATTTAGCCTTTGCTAGTTTAAAAAAAAAAAGTTTCTGGGCTATGCACTACTTTGATAGAACTGCTTCTGATAGTTGATGGTACACATGGCTCCAGACCCAGAGCTGGCGGTAAACCATACCACCGCCATGTTGGGAAGCTGAGGTGGGCAGAGCCAGCAGCCACAGTGGTGTTTCAGTCTTACAAAGATGGATATTACACAGAGAATCTGGTTTGTCTTGTCTTTGGGATTTTTAACTACAGAAAAAGATTTGATCATAAAAGCTGTTGAGTTAAACAAATATGTAAATTTTAAAGGCACCTTGACTTCAAAATTTGGATATAAGGATATGTTGCTTTGGAAAAGAGTCTCTGCTTTTGTTTCCACAGAAAGGCTGTGGATTTGTTCCAGATTAAGATACATCAGGTTTGATCAGCCAAGACCACCTGAAAGGTCTCCGATGACACCATGGCCCAGATGATCCAACATCCAGAATGGTTTCAAAGCAGCTGGCTCAGAGGTTGACTACTCCATAATCCTAAAATTTTCTTTATGTTCCCATAAGATACAGCGCCCCCCTCCAGCAGGAAGTAGTAAGAGAAACTACGCCCAAATTCCCAGCTGGCTTTGGAGATGGAATTTGCTCACTCCTTCTCTAAACCCAAGCACATTGTTAAAAGAAAAGGTTAAGAGATTGTTGTGTCCCAAATCAGAAGAGCCCTCTGGTGTGGGACAGAAAAAAACCACTATTTTATTTAAAACAGGTTGATTATAAATGCAATCTCTTTCTAAAGATAAAAAGGGGATATGATACAGATATGATAGGATGAAAGGGTAGATTAATGAACTTACTTCTAAAGAACAACAACTCATTTAAAATGTTTTACATTGGTATAGATTTTAGTCTATTGATACAAACTTAATTTTGTTATACTGTGTGTATATTTCTACTCATGTTTAAGGTATTATGTTTGTATAGCTCATTTTAAATTGAAATGGATAATTAAAAATAGATTAATAATTAGTCATCTATGATAATCATACTCATAGCCATGTTAGTTAGGTTATCCTGATTTATAAATACATAGGTTAGATAGACAGGTAATCTTCAAATACTTCAAAGACCTACAAAATATGGCATTTAAAATATTTTTAAAATTTAGACTTTCTGGACAGTGAGACATGTCTGCTCCTGGCAACACCGTTTTACTTCAGAGAGGACGATGGGCATTAAAGACACTTCATATGGAGTTTATCTTCACCTTGGCAAAAATAGCCATTTGGGCAAGAAACTGTTCTTGCCTGGACTGCTTGATCAACTGGACATGCAGGACCCATAGAAAGGTGACCACTGAACTTTGCCTGACAAAATGGTCCTTCAGGTTCCTGCTTTGCAGAGGAAACTACCAGACATTCTACAGGACACTGAGAGAAGTGATTGAGAGACTCTAGCCCTGTGGGCTAAAGACAAATGCCCCAACTTTACAAAGGAACATTAGGTGACTGTCCAGGCTGCCAGCTGACTCTGTCTACTCTTGCAAGACTCCCGAAAAATGCTTGCATCCTTCTCCCGGTTCTCAGGTAATATTATATCCTTCTGAGATCTTTGATGTGGTTAAAGACTAGATAGTTATAATTTCCTCAGTTATGATGCAAGATAAGTTAGATATAAAACCTTAGACTCACAAATATAAGATAGATAGGATATCTTCTTTAATATTGTAACTGTAATTCTTACTTGATATTTGTTTTGTTATATGTAATTTTACTATGTAAAAGTTAAAACCTTCCTTAAAAAAAAAAGAAAAGGGGAAGTGCTGTGGATATCGCTCTGTGTAAATAAAGTTCTGATTGGCCAGTGGCCAGGCAGGAAGTATAGGCAGGACAAGAGAGAAGAGAATTCTGGAAAGTAGAAGGCTGGAGAGAGACACCGCCAGCTGCCGCCATGAGAAGCAACATGTAAAGACATTGGTAAGCCACAAGCCATATGGCAAAGTATAGATAAGCAGAAATGGGTTAATTTAAGACAGAAAAAGTAGATAACAAGAAGCCTGCCACAGCCATACAGTTTGTAAACAGTGTAAGTTTCTGTGTGCTTACTTGGTTGGGTCTGAGTGACTGTGGGACTGGTGGGTGAGAGACATTTGTCCTGACTCTGGGCCAGGTAGGAAAACTCTAACTACAGGGGGGAGAGGGGGGAGAGGAGGGAGAAGAGGGGGCAAGAGGGGGAGTGGGGAGAGGGAGGGGGAGGGAGAACCTGAGTATGAGCTTATAAGGCCATGGACTTATATTAGAAATAGACCCCACCCTATGATCTCATTTAACTCTTACAGAGTTAGAGTCCTTTGTGGTAAAGACCCTACCTCAAACAAGATATGATAACACTGAAGGTTAAGCTTCAACATGTGACTTGGCTGGGACACAATTCATGGAGCTAGGGCAAATGTGGAGGCCCCTGTCTTTGGGAATGCCTAGGACAGAAGCATGTCTGGTCTAGGCTGGATATGATGATGCCATAGTACTAGTGATAAGTGTGCAAACAACCTTTGTGAGCTACTTTTGAGAGTAATGGAATGCTACCTTTAAGTGCTGGTATTTAAAAACAATTTCGGGTATTGTGAAAGTATTCCAGATTCTGATGGGTGGACAGTATTTTGAAATTTAAATGAGTAAAATGAACAAAAATAAAATGTATTTAAGGTAGAGGGAATGCATAAGGAAACAGGCAAAAAAAAAAAAATGGAAAATAAGAAAAAAAAATGGAGGCAGACCAGATGAGTTGAGAGATGTTGTCTTAGGTGGATGATTTGGTGCTGATGAGACTGTAAAGCCTGGAAATGGGACGTTATGGAGAGATATCAGAGGCAAATGGGATTTGCCTTCATTCCATCCACTTGGTTGCCATTGGCAACACTAGAGCAGGGGGATGGGAGCATCACATGGGGTTTAAGCAACAGGGAGAAGATTCCACATCATAGTGTGCTCTAGAAATGCAACATGGGACAAATGAGAGTCTCTCATCACTCAGATTTCCCAGCAGCCACGTGCCTGAATTGCCTACCACTACTACAAAAGTAACAATAGGCCACTTGTGTCAATCCAAGTTGCCACACTGGATTGGAGCAACACAAATGAATTCTCCTACAGTTTTAGAAATCACAATCTACAATCGAGATGTTGCCTCAGCTGTTTTCTAGACTCTTCAGAGACTGTTTCCATGACAATGCCAGTGTGGAAGCCACTTACATGCTTCCCTTTGTAGCCCGTTCTCCATCATCAACCTTAACAATGTTATCTACTGCATTGAAATTTCCTCCTCAGCATCCTTGTAATGTTGGATCCCTTATCTTAGTGTCCTTGGCTCCAGCCTACAGGCAAAGACTCTTTCCCTGCTAATACAGCATTTTCACACATCCTGGGGATTTGGATGTTGGTATCTTTGGGATGTTTTTATTCAGCCACTTAAAAAAAAAATCTAAAATTAGTTTGGAGATACATAGTTTGGTGTTAGAACACTGGCCTGATCGTCACCAATTTAAAGAAAAAAATCTAAAATTAAAAATTTGAAATTATTTAATATTTTAATACTATGTAAAAATATTGTAATTTCAGCATGAAATCAACGTACAAATGAAAAGAACTAAAGGGCTGGAGAGGTGACTCTGTCAGTAAAGTGCCTGCTATATAAGAATGAGGACCTGGGTTCTAATCCCTGTCCCTCCACACTCAAGTAAATGCCAGGTGTGTTAGTGCACACCTATAGCTCTATTCTTAGGCATCCAGTGGGATTGGAAACCGGTGGATCCCTGAAGTTCAGGGACCCACCTGTCTAGGCAACTGGTAGACCCAGTCTCGACAGATAGTGGGAGAGCCAAGTGGAATACAGTGGCCCACAACCTTCCAGTTTATTATGCCTGTGCACATATGTGAAAAGGCATTCCCATATGTATACATACACTGTAAACATGCAAATATACTCAGTACATACATATGAAATATACATAAAGTTGCACATTAAGTGTGTATACATGCATTTCCTATTAAATTTTGATTAGAGAGTACTTCAAAGCTGATCTCATTTCTAATTGGGCCTTTTCACAGTCTCAATGCTGATTTGGAATTGGCATTAAGAAAGTCGTAGGCTATAGCAGGAAATGCTAGGTAGAAGTGGGTGACAGGCAGTGCTATTAGCTTCTGTTATTGACAGGGAGATTGCTCAGTTGTCGGGGAGGGGAATAAGTCCTGTTTTGGATAAAGGAATGAATTGTTTCGCATGGAGAAAGGAATGTGGGTCTGGGACTCAGAGAGAAGTCAGGCTGGGATTTAGACTGGCTTTGCACAAGAAGTTTGGGTAATGATGGTGGTTGTGGAGGGAACCTTGGACATACATATCTAAAGGGCCAGGGAGGCACAGAAGTCTGGGGAGTCTAGAGGGAAGAGGAAGGGCTCAGAGTGGTACTCAGTAGTACTTCTGTGGCAGCACAAGGAACCTCCTGGTCAGTCTGCTATCTCTCTTCAGATGAGATGTGCTCACTCAGCCCTCCATGGCGGGAGCAGGAAGACACTGGTTCATTAAAGAACAATGTTCCAGTTCTAGCTACTGTGTGGGTCTGGCCCTGGCTCGTTCGGTGATGCAGAAGATGAAGAGGATGCTCTCATCTCTTCCTTCTCAGTTCCTCAGCAACCTCTCTCCATCCAGATACATACAGCTGAATGATTGCCCAATGCTCATCCAACATGGCTGTTTCGAAAGGTCTGTGACTTTACACTTCTTAGGAACAAACGGCTCCTGTCTACAGCTTTGCTTCAAAGATCTTCAGCAGGCAGTTTTGTGTAACAGTTGAATATGTCTCAGGCAGCCAGGGCTCAGATTTCATTTCTGTCTCTTACTGAACACTAGCCTCCAAGCTTGACTCTTCATACCACTTTGCCTTAATTTCTTACCAGAAAAATGAGATCAATCTCACAACCTCTTTGGGTTGTCATAAAGGATTAAATCAATGCTGAAGTTTGAATGTTTGTGCCCTCTCAAACCTGAGTTGCATTATAATCCTCAGTGTGATGGTCTTGGGAAATGGGGGGTCTAATGGGGTCGTCTAGGTCCTGAAGGCTTGGCCTATATGACTGGACTAAAGTTATCATGGGGGTTTGTTCTGGATAGAAGACCCCTTGTGTTTTCTCTTGTTCACATTCTCTGCCACTTTCTCATCATGAGTTCCGCCATGTTGTGATATAGCACAAAGATCCTGATCAATGCCAGTACCATGCTTTGGACCTGTGACTCTCCAGAGAGAGATCTGAATCACGTAACTTGTGTTGTTTATAAGTCCCCCAGTCTGTGTAATTTTGTTACAGTAGCAGCAAACAGACTTGTAGAATCTATAGGTGTATATTTATTAATACAAACATGCTTTCTTCTGGTCCTTTCCAATCATTTAGAATAGTGTGTCTCTATTTTAACAATATACTAAGATGCTCTGGTGATTTAGTAATTTGTCCCCTGTTAAGTGAGTGACTCTACTAATGCTGGTCCTGCCCTAAGACAATGTGTCCTGTAATGAAGTGTTGTATCACAAACAAATTGAGGGGCTTGATCCTATCAGTGTGTAATTGATTGATCCAGGCTTTAAAAATTAAAACGAGAGAAAAGTAGAAAGGAAAATTGCATATACCTAAAGCAATATTTACATCATCACAATGTAGGCCATTTTATTTTATAATATTATCCATATGATTTTTTCAAGTAATAAAGACAGAAACTTTGAAGAATTAAGTTCCATAAGTTCCAATAAGCACTTCATCGAGAAATGTTTGTCTGCACACTTTCAGAAAACAGGGCTATCTTGCTCAGCACGATGGGAAAGGAAGCCACATGCACTTCCCTCCTTCTGTTCTCTGGCTCCTTACACCAAAACCAGGCTTATGAGCAGAAATGGAAAATTACATTCTTCCAATGCTGTAATTTATCTGTTAGGAAGATTAAATCAAAGAAATAGATGCACACAAACACATGCATTTTAAAGATGCCCAACTCATTCATTGGGGACTAGTCTATTGAATTCTTTATCTGCAGAATTTTCCAAGGTTGCACTCTGGCTACCCACCCCGCTCTGCATACACACTGACATGCCTGCAGGGTGCTATCTGCTTTCTTTCTCTGAGGTGATGGAGTGTGGTGCTCTCATGAGTATGGTCTCCAGCTGCTGAGATGGGCGATTCTTGGTTGGGTGGTTTTGTCTTCCCCAGGACTCCAGCAGCATCTGGAGTTTTGAGTCCAGTCTTGGGGAGGGGCATGGCTACCAGCTGAGTGGGGAGAGCTCTGGGTTGCAGCTAAGTGTTTGTAGCACACAGGACAGATAGTCCAACCCTGACTCCTAACTAAGCATTTTTTTTTTTTTTTGCTCCACATGTTAATGGTAATGGACATGGATGATCCCTCTGCAGCCTGCACAGTCTAGAGGCAGAGATGGGTCCCTAAGCAAGGGCCAGAAGATGTGGTAGGGCCCTCTTGTTTTAAGATGAGCACATGTGATTTTTTTTTGTCATTTCTAGGAAGTGTTGCAATAGATGCTATTATTGCAGAGAACACTGGGGTCTGGGGCCATCTGTACAGCTCTGTAGTGCAACCATCTTTGCATGAACATTTTCCTAGGGGGTCTTGTGGCCAGCTAGGCACACATCTGCACTGTGTAGTCTTTCTCTGTCATATTTGGGAAGAGGCAGGTAGGTCCCCAAGGGTGAATTGATTTTGCTTCAAGTGTATCACTTGATCTGCTAAAGGTCACGGCAAGTGAGATGAATGGTGTAGAGTAGTGAGTGGTTCTCAACCCAATGCTCTGACCCTTTAATATAGTTCCTCATGTTGTAGTGACCTCCAAACAAAATTATTTCCATTGTTATGTCATAACAGTAATTTTGCTACTGTTATGAATTGCAATGTAAATATTTGTCTTAGGTGGTCTTAGGTGACTCCCGTGAAAGGGCCCCAAAGGGGTCATGACCCACAGGTTGAGAAATATTGGTCTTGGTCTAGAGACAAAGCTGAATGTTGTAACTAAGCCGTTCGTTACCTTAAGGTCTCTGTGTAAGAAGATCAAAACATAGCACAAAGGTCATCAGCCTTGGAATAATAAACCCTGATGAGCTAGCTTCATGGGCACGTTGCTCATTCTTTTTCTCTCCTTTAAATGTTATTTTTAAAAATTAATTAAAAAAATTAGTATACAGAGTAATAGGTTCGCTTATGAATTTTCACATTGACATGTCTTTACTCCTCTTTCTGGTCCATCCCTCTCTGATTGCCTTCACTTATCCCTTCTTTCCCTTCTTTCTGGTACTCTTCCTTTCCCCCCTCAGGACCCCCTTCTGTTTTCATGTCACATGTATTTCATTACCCTCTCTCAATTCCCTCCCCTTCCCTCTTGATCATTTTCTCACCTCTTATAACCCCCTTCGTATTTTCATGTCCTGTCTGTGTATGCTCCTCCATCCACAGACGTAATTCTAGATTTCACTTTTGAGAGAAAATATGCTACAATGTCATCTTCCCATGCCAGGCTGGTTTTGTTTAACATAGTGATGCCCAGTTCTGCCCGTTTTCCTGTAGATGTGAGGATTCTATTCTTCTCAGAGGCCAAGTGATATTTTCTTGATCCATCTCTCTGTTGAAGGATCTCCCCCACGCTGGTTCCACTTCCTGGCTATTGTGAATGGTGCAGCAGGGAACACGGTTGTGCAGGTCTCTGCGGTGTGTTGACTTCGCATCCTTGGTGCATGTACACGGGACTAGTTGCATCATTTGGCCCAAGCTCTAGTCTTAGTTTTCTTAAGAACCTGTGATGACTTCCACAGTAGCAGCCCAAGTTTACATTCCCACCAGCAAGAATAAGATTTGCTCTTTCCCCACAGCGTCCTCTGCATGAGCTGTCATTTGTTTTTGTTGATGGGTGTCATTCTGACCAGGTGAGATGGAGTCTCAGAACAATTGTGACTTGTACTTCCCCAATAGCTAAGGATGCTAAGCACTTTTTCAAGCGTTTGTTGGTCATTTAATGTTTTCTTTTTAGAACTGTCCATTCAATATTGATTAGATGATTTTGGTGGTTTAGTTTTGAATATATTTTTTAAAATATATTCTAGATGTTAGCTTCCTGTCTGATATGTAGTTGGCCTAGATTCCCTCCCCCTCCCGTACCCCCACCCGTGGCCTGTCTTCTCACTATATTGATTGCTTTGCCTGCTTTTTAATTACAAGCTTTTTAATGACATGTAACCCCATTTATCAATTCTTGTGTGTATCATTGGACTCCTTTTTAGATAGTCTCTCTTATATCTTGGAGTGTTTGATCTATATTTTCCTAAAAGCAGTGTGTAGACTTTCAGATCTTGTATTATGGCTTTTATCTATTTTGAATTGGTTTTTGGGCAGGGTGAGAGATAAACTTCTACACCCATTGGTCTTTGTGTGGAAATCCGATTTTCTTGGCCTCATTTATTGAAGAAGCTGTGACTGTCCAGCTCCAGTGTTTATTTTCTGACACTTCCATCAAAGATTAGGTGGCAGTAGCTGTGTGGGTTTATTTCAAGGTCCTCTGTTCTGTTCCACCTGTCTACATACCCATTTTTAATCAGTGCCATCCTGGTTTTACTGCTATGGCTTTGTAATATGATTTGAAATCACCACACTTAGTCTTCCAGGGTCTATGAATAATCATTGCTAAAATAGAAGCATAGCGCATAGCTAGCAGGTTGTTATAAAGATTAAATAAGACCCGGTACACATAGTGCATCAGAACCTGAGTACATTGCACCTTCATAAACTTAGGATCTGAGCTGAAAATTGGATTATTCACTTAGCTAAAAGAGAGACTCTTTCTGTCAATGCCCTAGGTAGGCTATGAGAACACATAGAGCTTGAAGAAAAATGTACACACATTTTTTTTGTGTGTACCAGCTGAAGCTATTGTGCTCTAGGGGGCTGGATATTGTTGAATGGACTTCTGAGTTTGGTCTAGATTTTTTTTCCTTCAAACTCAGGCTATGTCAGCCATGTCTCAGTCTCTGGTAGGCTTGCCATAGCCATGATGGAACAGGCTTGAGAGCTGTTTCTTCTTCTTCTTCTTCTTCTTCTTCTTCTTCTTCTTCTTCTTCTTCTTCTTCTCCTCCTCCTCCTCCTCCTCCCTCCTCCTCTTCTCCTCCTCCTCTTCTTCCCCCTTCTTCTTCTCCTCCTTCTCCTTCTTTTTCTTTTTCTTTTTTTTTTTGACAAATTTTATGTCTCATTTTTACTTTGTCCTGTTAGCATCAGGAACCAAAAGTCTGTAGGGATCTGAGGAGGCAGAATTAGCCAGGGGACCCAGATTGCTATCACAGCTTTGGCTTGTAAAGTTGTATCACCCTAGACTCTGTGACACTTAACCTTTTGTTTACCTCTGACCTCAGCTTGACCATAATGGTTATTAGGAAATTCACCACCCTCTGAAAGGAATGTTTCGAAGGTTAATGACATAATTGTGCCTAATCCTGGTGATGAGGAGAGAGTAAATGTCTATCTTTTGGAAATGTGTAATAAATCTTCCCAGTAGATTACATTGCCCTTATTGAACTAAACACATCCTAAGGGGAAGCCCCTAGAAGAGCTTTCAGGGGAGAGTTTTTGCCCCCTTAGTGGCCTGAGAGAGTTTCAGCACTTCTAAAGTAGGGCAAATATATTATCAGCACTAGAGGTGTATTGACATTAAAAAGCCTTGAGCTCCCCGTGAGGAAGGCACCTGGTACTGTTGTCTAGTTAGGTCAATATGCAAAAGTTTCCTTGTGGTCTCCACTGAGTCAGTTATGATGCTTGTTTCCAGAACAGGGGAAATCAAATGCTTCAGCTGATTTTTATTTTATTTAATCTCACAGATCACTTCATCTTGATGCTGGTTTGCAGTAAATACGAAGTTGGCAAAAAAAAAAAAAAAAAAAAAAAAAAAGGCAGACCCTCCTAAAAATACTTGCCTTTGCCCTTTTTGCAGCAGGGTACCCTCTAACTCTTAGCTAGTCATGGTTACAATTTCCCCTTGACTTGAAAAATAAGAGGGGGGTGGAGGATTGTCCTGAATACCTGGAGAACGTGGGGGAAATAGGGTGGGATGGGCTGGAGTGCAGGGAACATAGAGACTTGTGCTTCCCTGTGTCAGCTGTGGCTCTTAAGCAAAGAGGTGACTTCATGGAAAGAAGAAAACCAGATGTCTATGGGCACTTTTGAATGTTCCCCACACGACGCGTTCTCGACACGCGTTGTCAACGTCATTCTCCCTGCCTTAGTATTTGCACTGTCTTTCTGAGGAGACATCGTTATCCCTGGTTCCACAGAGGAGGACAGAGTGACTGGGTCACTTGCCCAGGGTCACACAGCTTGTGAATGAGAGTCAGGGTTCCAACTGAAAGTAGTCTGACCCCCTAAACTCATGTTCTTTTCCATAGACCGAGATCCCTTTACCAGTAGCAAATGCTCCCCTCATGTTCCCTTTCTGTTTGGTTAAGTCACCTCTTGACCATTTTTCTCTCCCAAGGATGTTGGAAAACTGAGTTGTAAAAGACACATGGGCATGCAAAAGTGGAGGTAATAGTCCTTTTTGCAAACAGGGTAGATACCCATTACTGCAAATGCCATTGCTCTTGTGGTTTGTAAAGTACTTAGGATATGAATGCAACCCTATTATTACCTAGTAATCGTGTGTATTGTTATAATAGCATACAATTATTTAGCTTGGGTAAAATTAGAATGCTGTATACTTAAAAAGTCATCCCTGTTCTGCTTTGCTATAGTCACCATGGAACACTGTTTATTTAAGGAATTTCATCATAATCTGCTTGTCATAGGAGGCTGATTTGCATCAGAGTCTCCACCTTTACTCAGAGACTTCTGTTTTCTAGTAATATCCACCAATTTGCATTTGTTGACAGTGGGCATGCACTGGTTCCATACGAGTAGAATTTGTACCATTCTTAATAGGAGAAGTTTCCATGGGAACCATTTGGCTGAACCAACAAAATGCTTGTGTGTTTCAGACAGGCAATCACTTTGAGATGTATCTCATCCCAGATGTGTCTGTGTCCACACTGCTGGGCACCAAGACCAGATGGTGACAGACAGATGCTACAGGCCCCAGGAGGAAATTTGCCATTGTGGCAAGCTTACCAAAAATTCTGCAAAAAAACAAGGAGCCAGGAAATTTTCTTCAGCTCTTTCACGACAACTTTGGGGCTGGGGTCTTTTTTTATTCTGTAACTCCTTAACAATGTTGATAAATTTTTTGCTGGTAGATATTTTAAAATAGTGTGAATTTACTTTTCAAAGACTTCCAGTTCTGAGAAATTCTTGATCGTTCTGATTTTGTTTCTTCAAAGAACATGTGTGTATTTAGTCCTTCGTGATATTTCTAATCTTCTATAAACTTATCAGAGTATCAGTAGATTCAATGTACCACACAAGGAATTTATACCTGGGAACATTGGGTCTGTGGTACACTTTATTACCAGCCAAGAGCAAAGTTCTATTGTTCATCTTCCATGATGGAGACACCACGCAGAACTAAAAATTGGTTACTTCTAGGACCCAATATGTTTCTGATAGCCAGAGTTAAGATAGAGGAAGTCTTAAGATGGATGGTGATTAAGTAAATGGATTTTATTTTATTTTATTTTTTTTAATGACAACTTTTACTCTTTAAAATGATCCTTTAAGAGAGACTCTATAAGACCTTGGGGATTTGGGGACTCTACACACTTGAGGCTCCCCCTGTAGCTGTGAAACCAACACCATGCCCCAGCGCCCGTTTCTGCTCAGGTCTGTGGAAGAATAAGCGATTCATATTTAATTCCTGGCTTTCTCTAGCTGGAACGTCTCCAGGGCCCCGCATGGAAGCTGACTGAGTGTTGCTGGAGAGGCAGGAAGGGCATGTGGTCTGAGCATCAAGGGTGTGAAGGTACTAGAACCAACTCAAGTTCCTGGGAACCACTCAGGGCATGAGATTTATTGGAGCTTGGACCTTGTCCACCATTGTAGCCAGCAGCCCGGAATCAAATTAAATAATGGAAACCGGATCCAGCTTGCCCAAGGGTTTGGCGAAAGGGCCAATGTCTGTTCATGTTGAGGCTTCCTGCTTTTCCCATGCCTACTTCAGGGAAGCATTGAGCTTGGTACTGGATCCTCCTCATCCAAGTGGCTCAGTTCAGTGCCCTTGGCTGGTGCAGGAGGGTCCAGGCCCTCCCTTCCCTGCTTCCTTGATGTGAGTTTCCCTTTCGCTCTTCCTTGCTTGCCCTGTGAGTCAGGGTGCAAACACTCGGGCTGCTGTCTGCTCCAAGGGACAGGGTGAGTCTTGTCTAGTGAGGAAGAAGCTGGCTAATCTGGCTTCTGTTTTGCAATCTTTTGGGACCGACATGCTTGCAACAGAGGATTTCATGATGAGCAAATTTTGGTCTTTCTAAAAGGAAAACGCATCCACTGATGTATTTGTCTCCTGGCTGTGGTTTCTGAAGTCAGATTAAATTACATTAAAAGCGCTTTTCTCCTTGCCACCGGTCTTTGACTATTCAGCTAGACATTTAAAAAGATGATACATGGGTGAAAGATGAAAGCTGCAGAGCTGCTGTCCCTGCCCCGGGGGAGATGTTCTCATGGGGAGGAAATGACTGCTGGGCAAAGCAGGGAGGTCATTTCTAGGCAGCTGGCTGGATCGAGTTCTCCCTCGTGCCGTTCAACTGTCTCCTTCTCCAAGTGTGGCATGGCGTTGCCAAAGGAAAGATGCTGGGCGCTTGCAAACAGTTCTGGCTTTCTTTTCACCTTGGGTCTCGGGAAATCAGGGCCCCATCCAGTGTTCTCTTGACATTCAGCTGTGTCTGAGCTGCTCTAAGGTTGGGTCTGGGCATGGCTTGGCACAAGGAGGAAGAGAGACAGCAGGGCAGGAGCCATTAAGAATTCTCTGAGAATCGTCAGGCTAGAATTTGCGTTTCTAGACAGCCAGTAAATGTAAACCTCTGTGTGGAAGCCTTGCTAGTGTTAGCAAAGGAAACGTTTTGAGCAGCACTGTACTAATTTCCTTTTGTCTTATTTGAATAGTTTAGTTTCCCTTTGTTGACAGATTTTTCTCTATAGTCTGTCTGTCTATCTATCTATCATCTATCTATCTATCATCTATCTATCTATCTATCTATCTATCTATCTATCTATCTATCATCTATCATCATCTATCTGTCCATCATCTATCTATCTATTATCTATCCATCATCTCTATCTATCTATCTATCTATCATCTATCTACCTATCACTTTTTCTAACAGCCTCCTTACTAATTATTTATGTGCATCTTATCATTTAGTTGTGGAGATTTCCGACGTGGGAGACTGCACATACTACTGAGTTTGAGTGGATAGCAAAAGTAGGAAGCAGGAAAGCACAGCATTTGCCTGTCATTACTTAGAACACCCAAATTGTCTATAGGAAGCAAACTCAGGTTGTGGGGCTGAAATTTCTCCTAGGTCTGGAGTGTATTGGGGAAGCACCCACACTGAAAAATAGTGGTCACTCTGCTGTCTTCTGTGACAGACAGAGAATAAACTAATTTAAGAGGACTGGATGAGGTCATTTCCGCCCAGCTTGGCTCAAGATTTCCCTCTAATCCCATTGCTGGGGTGTTTTCTCTTGGCTTATGGCCTTGTTAATATCCCTGAGCTGTTTTAGCAACCTTTTACACCTTAGTGTGAATTAGTTTATTGGCTTCTTTTCTTAGAACCTGGAGAAAGACTAGGAGAATGATGTAGATGGTGAAAGAGAGAAAGAGCAAAGGAAAGGTGACTGGCTGGGTGTACTTAAGGTCAATGGCTGCTTAAAACCTTGCCTAGCCTGGCCATGCCTCTGGGCTCTGCCTTGGGGCTGCCAGGAGGAAGGCTGCCTGAATCCTTCAGCAGGTCCCCAAACAGAACCGTCTTTCCCTTAGTGAGATGTGACATCTGTTTTAAATTAGGTCAATCTTGAAGATAACCACACAATCGGCTCCCTCTTTTGACTATGTGTGAAATCCATAGGGAAAATGAAGAGCCAGAAGGAAGCAAATTATTACCTGCATGTAAGTTACTCATGGTTTGGTGCATTCATTTTTTAGGCCACCAATAAGCAATTTCTGGAGAGTACATTTAAGCCGACTTCAGTGCAGTCAAAAGTTATTGTAGAGAATGGGTAGATTCACAAGTCTCTATGTAATATCTTTCCTAAATTAATTAGAAATACTCAACATATGGGATTTATATTTTTATGAACAAGCATCTTTTAATCATGTTCAATAAAGTCTTTGTAAATTATTCATCAGGTGAGTATATTATTAATTACATTTTTCTAAAAGATAAGCATCTGCAGCTAGGTTAGACTGTTTTGCCATGATAAGTTGCTATACTTAATTTTGTCTTTTGGATGAATCCTCCTAACTCTAGAGTCATTCAAATAATATACCCCTTCTAGGTTCCACTTAAGCTATGTCATCTATATTTATTATATACAAATATACACACACTATACATACATACGTATATATACACACATATACATATATAAGTATATTGAACAAGCTGGTGGCTTTATGTTAACTGACCTATGGAACAATGTTTCTGTATTTCTCAGTTTGATATTATTGTAATAAAATACTTGAGGTAATAAACTTTATACGCTGGATCTTAGCCAAAAGGCCAAGAAGCAATGCAATTAATTGCATAAGGAAAAAAAGCTTTATTGAGTTAGAGGTTCAAAGTAAAACATGGCATAGTGCAGGCTGGGCAAAGGCCTGCCCTCAACAACCTCCACTGCATGGCATGGTGGTAATGTCAGAGCCAGTCAGTTCACAAGCTAGAAATTAGAAAGACAGAAGGAGACTGGGATCCCACAGTGCCCTTTGAAAACCTGTCCTCAAGAACCTAAAAAAAAAAAAAAAAAAAAAAAAAAAATCTCTGGCTAAGCTCCACCTTTTAAAGGACCACAGCACATCAGCATATTACCACCCTGGAGATCAAGCCTTTAAAACAGAAGCCTTTCTTTGAGATACCTTCAACACTTAATTACAACAGTTTACCAGACCTCTCTTCCTTGATGTCTTTAGATGGTTGAGATAGGAACTCACTGTATAACTAACCTCAAATCTTGAAGCTGGCCTGGAACTTGGAGCACTGCTCCTGCCTTGGCTTAGAATTCTTTTCCTTGTGTGGCTTTGGCTTAGTATTGGCCATAGTGTTTTGTTGAGTATTTAAAGAGCCGAGGTGAGGGTGTAGTATAGTATGAATCTTAACAGGTCTTATTAATTAAATCCAAGGTCAATTATTGGGGTGACTGCTGGAAGATCAGAGAAGCAGAACAAGCCACAGCTTCCTCACTTCGCCAGTTCCTCAGCTGGTCTTGTTTCCTCAGACTGCAAGCTTCTGTGTCCTCATCCCAATGGCTCTCAGCTGAACTGCTGCTTGAAAGCCTGAATGCTTATCCAGCCAAATGCTTAACTTAGTTCCTGGTCTTCATGCCTTATATATCTTTCTACTTTCTGCCCCCACTCCCTGGGATTAAAGGCTGGATTTCTGGGATTAAAGGCCTGTGTCACCATGCGTGGCTGTTTCTAATGTGGCCTTGAACTCAGAGATCCAGCGGTATTTCTGTCTGGAGTGCTAGAATTAAAGGCGTGTGCTACCACTGCCTATCTTCATGTTTAATATCGTGGCCGTCCTGTTCTCTGACCCCAGATAAGTTTATTTCGGGGAACACACAATATTTCAGGGAACACAATACCACCATATTTCCCCTATTTTTGTCTAAAAATTAAAAAAAGCCTATAGCTAATACAAGAAAAATCATATCCAATAAGTATATACAATATACATAGTCAAGATTACATTAACCATGTCTCGTCCATTTGACATTTGACAGATTCAGATAAAAACTCCATTATATATAACAACGTCCAGTCCAGTAACATTTGATAAACTCAGACCAAAAATTTTCATTACTTATCCAAGTAGTTCCTTTTTAAAACTAGATTCCATAATCTCCCTTTTTTATCTTATCATATCCATAGTGTAGTGCATTCTGAAGGTGGGCGCTGGGCACCAGACACTGGCAACTTACAAATGTTGCCATTTGCCTGCCTGTTTATTTGATGTGTGGCAGGACCAAGGCCTGTGGCGACTGTATCTCTCACCAGATCTTTATCAGCATCCCCAAGAGGAAGCCAAGTGGCTATGCAACTCTATGGGGGAATGGTATCTATGACATTCAAGTTGAGATTACAAGAGACAGGTGAGGCCCTACCTCATCCTGAAGGCTTCCAGAGTGACTTGATTTCACCCCTTCTCAATCATCCCTCCTGCCTGAGAGCTTGCAGGGATAACTGTAGTGAATCATACCAGTCACAAATGATGGTGGTGCAGATCTCTCCATTAGGCTGCATGGCTAGCTTTCTCAGGTGCATATTATCTAAGCCCGATTATAAGTATTTTTTCCTTATTATTTGTTGTGATATAGTGACAACTATGTATGTAATCCTGACTGGTACATAGACAGTTACATTTAGTTAACACATAAGTTCTCTGGGCCTTGTAACAAGTTATCTGTATCATTTTTGGAAACAGATGGAAATGCTGGAGAGAAGCAGAAGGCGGGGCAAAATCAGCAAGATCGATACATTTTACACTTTCTGTTCTATCTTGTTACTAGAATAGTGTTTGACACATAATAACCCTTCAGAAGATGCTAAGTGGCTGAGAGTCCTATGCCCGTCTTCTTTATCTCTGGAGAGGTACGAGGTGGTTTCTTACATATTTCCGAGAAGTGTCATCCAGGAAAGGAAGACAGGAGGATGAGGATGGAGAAAAATCAAGGAGGAAGTAAGCAGTGAGCTGACAGAGGTCTAGAAGAGGGCAGGCAAGGATCAGGCTGTTAGCGTTGGATTTGTTGTTAGAGGTGAATGACGTCCATAGTGATCTCTACAGTTTCTCCCCTGAATAGAAGGAGATGCGATCTTCTCAGAGTTGGAGGGTGGAAGAGCAGAGGGTTGGGAAAAAGCAGCAGAAGCTGAAAATTCGCTGAGTGGAAAGGGAAAAGGTGACCCTGCCATTCTCCAGTAATAATCACAGCCTTGCCGAGGGAGGGAGGAAAAGGCTGATCTACATATGAATGTGGTGTGGGAGTACACAAGGTAAAGACACTTGACTATTTTTGTGCCAATCCCATCATCTAGTGATCTTCCTGAATCCCCGAAACTCTAGGATCTCTGTGGTATGTGTTTAAAAACCATGTTGTCCTTTATCTTTGTGTCCTAGCATACTTTTCTCTTCCCAGCCACCCCTCCTTGTGTGCCTGTGTGTCAGCCACCAATGCACGCATTTCACTATTAGTCATCTTACCCCGAGAGGGATCTGATAGAATTTACAGGGCGTACTCTATTGACACGTTATATTGAGAAAAGAAATCAGCTTGAGGGTAACTACAGGAAAAGATAGGCTGTTCACAGAGTGAGTTCCTCAAACAATTTTGATTGATTGAAAAAGTAGCAACCCAACAAGAAAATTACAGTTGATGGTCAGACATCATCCCAGGCCGGTGAGTTCCCGCCTCATGCACCTCCTACTGTGATCAGATTGTTTTTTATTAAAGAAAAAAACTTGAGAAAGATAACATGACGTAGAATTGTATTTAAATCATAAATTTTAGTGTGAAAACTTTTACTTAACCCAAGTTCTCTTTTGTATCTTTTGCAGAGAAGGAAGGGATCTTTATGTGATTTCTTCCATTCCTACAGGGCCACATCTGTCTTTTGGGGTTCATGAAACAAGTAGTGTTGCCAGCTGTTGAACCTCTGTATGGAGAATAGATTTATCTTCTTTGGGGGGGACTGCAAAAATGCACATTGAATTCTTTTAAAAGATATTTTCACAAGACATTATCTCTTCTAAAAAGAGAGGCTTTTAAATTATACTTACTTATTTTATGCCTAAAATACCTCTTAAGCATATCTATTTGTCTGTTTCTTTATCTACACACACACACACACACACACACACACACACACACACACATATGCACACACATTTTTGAGACAGTGTCTCACTCTGCAGCTCTGGTTGGCCTGGAACTCTCTATGTAGACCAGGCTGGCCTCAAACTCAGAGTTCCACCTGCCTCTGCCTCCTGAGTGCAGGAATCATAGGCATGCAATACAACACTTAGTCCATTTTCATATTTTAAAGAACTTTTGCCAAAAGAAAGAAAAGAAAAAAGTTTGGTCCTGATTAATTAATGCCTCCCCAGATCTTCTTCAGTTACAAGGAAAATGAAACCACTAACCATAGCCCAATGGAATCCTGTCACAGGCTGTTACTCTTCAGTTGCCACAGGCATTGGAAACCATTAGTAAGACACCTCTGCATCTCCTTGGTTCAGACAGAGCTTTTCAAGAAAATAAAATATAAACCAAAACAAATGCCTTGTCACCTCAGTCTTCAGCCCTACAATTCTCAGGTTCTGTAATTTTCAGACTGTGTTTCCCAGCAGCTGTGTGATTGTCTAATGATGGATTGTCTTCCTGATATAGAGACAGCTTCTACTGTTAATTGAGTTTTGATCACTACAGGTCTTTTGGCATCTAGGCTGGTTTTTTTTTTTTTTTTATTTAACGTTTCAGTGTAGACTCGGGTGAAGTCCCCTGATGCATTCAGTGTATTTTTAGGGACATCTGAGTGGTAGGCATGATGTACAGATTTTTCCTCTTAATGGCAAACTTCTCTCCTGGAGGGAGATCATGAAATCCGGGAAGCCAGTGCACCTTACAAGGCTTGGGAAACTCAAAGTCAAAAGATGGATGAGGCTTCTGCTACAAGGCAGTGAACAACTGCTGATTGGCCAAGCTACCTGCAAGCCATTGTGGCAAGCTGAAGGGATGCGGCTTACCAGTCTGTCACCCATGCTGGGCTGGGCTTTGGTGATGCAAATGCCACCACCTCACCTGTGTTCTGTAAGCAACCCCCACTAGATTGACATTTCTGAAACTGGGGTGGGGGAGTGGCAGCCTCTGAACAAGTCAGCATTTTCTACGCTAATGGAAAACGTTTAAGTTTACTTGATGATCATTTAGAAAAATTAAGCATGCTCTTGGTCATTGTGAGGATTAGTTTATAACTGAGTAATAGTTTATGATTTTGGGGTCCCAATTATACATGTATACTTATGAAGAACATCAGTGGTAGCAAACGGAATCATTGACAATAGGAAATTTTGTTTTCTGCACGACGTCACAGATCACATTATTTTTAAATCTGTTAACCACACACTTCCAATTTCTTATCTAATATGTAAATTTTGTTGCTGTGGATATCACTCTGTATGAATAAAATGCTGATTGGCCAGTAGCCAGGCAGGAAGTATAGGCTAGGCAGGACAAGCAGAGAAGAGAACTCTGGGAACAGGAAGGCTGAGTCAGGAGACACTGCCAGCCGCTGCCATGAGTACCATCACGTAAGATATTGGAAAGCCACGAGCCATGTGGCAAGGCATAGATGTATAGAAATGAGTTAATTTAAGATAGAAGAACTAAATAACAAGCAGCCTGCCACAGCCATACAGTTTGTAAGCAACATAAGTCTCTGTGTTTACTCGGTTGGGTCTAAGTGGCTGGGTCTGAGCAGCTGTGGGACTGGTGGGTGAGAGAACTTTGTCCTGACTGTGGTCCAGGCAGGACTGGAGAAAACTTCAGCTACATTTTTGTCGAATATCTAAAATTGCTTTGTTGTACGTTATATATGGACACCAGGAGAAATAATAGTGAACACTGAACTATGTGACTCACATTTAGTAGGATTATGACCAAAAGCCACCGGCTACAGGTTAGAAGTAACATGTCCTCCACAGGATCGTGTCCTCGAGCAGGTAGCCCCCAGCTGATGGTTCTATTTTGGAAGGTTGTAGAACATTAAAGAAGGGCTTACCTGGCCGAAGTCAGTCACTAGGGATGGGACTTTGAGAGTGAGGGACAAGAAGTGAGATTCCCAAAAGACAGGCAGATGGGGGTGGTTCGCAGATAAATAGTAAAGATGACAAACCCCTGGCTTCTCCCTCCCCCTCCTGATGGCCTTTTTCATCATGATGAGGGGTTTATAGACTTCCTCTAACCCTGTGCTCTCTGCCTCCTGGTCCATGATCCATGAAGAATCCTCCAGTCCCTGCCCCCTCTGCTGCCAGACTGAGCACTTCCTGATTCTGTGTCTTCTCAACCATCATGGACTGAAATCCTTCTGACACCATCAACCAAAATCAACTTTAAGCCACGAAACAGTTTCTGCTATGCATTTGGCCACAGCGATGGGAAAAGGGATTAACACACTATTTAAGCTGAGTGGAGTCTGCACTTGTGTGCCAAGTCACAGGATTACCTTTATTTGAAGGAAGTGCCTGTTCACCGTCCCTCCTCATTGGTGATTATTCAGGGGAGCTATTTGACGAGACACCTTTTCTATATTTCCTGTGTGTTGGTGAGAATGGTCATGTGACAGGCTATTATTGTCTTCCCACTTTCATCCTCTGCTTCTGAAGTGAGGGGAGGCCCACCTAAGTGTGTTTGGAAAAGCAGCGTTTAGAAACACCTTCAGAAATGATCCAGTGGCATGTAAACACATTCATGCAGGTTGGAGACAGTGCACCCTGGGCTGTTTGTAGATGACGTTTTCAGGTCTTCAACAGGGCTCCCAGGTTCCTTCTGGTATAGAAGATGCAAGCTGAGGCTTCACCAAGCCTGTACAAACACCAGTGAGACTGACAGACACAAGCAAAACAAGGGATGGGATGTAATGCAATTGCAAGTATATGTAAGTAAAAAGTCTTAAGGAGACTTCAAAGTTGAGGTTAGGAATGGCTCTGGGATATGCCAGCAACACTTTCGAGCACTGATAACCCTGTCCAGGGCTACTTTGCTAGGTCTCTTTGGGAAATACCAGGCATGGGAAGTGCAGAGTGCATAAAGCCGTTCTCTTCTCAGTAGACCTTGGGGGCTGCCTGGGAGATGGGGAGGGTGTCTTGTGAGGTCTCCTTGTGCAGGATTGTGAGGTCATCTTGTGTTAGCGTCATGAGGTCTCCCGTGCTAGCATCCTGAGGTCTCCTTGTGCTAGCATCAAGGGCATGGAGGTGTTTTCTGGATTACCCATCACAGCACTGGATGTATTTTAATCTACAATAGCATACTCGGTGCACATAAGGAGCTGTAGGCATCTGCGATAGCATCTCTCTCCATTATCTTCCACTTATGGATTAGAAGCCTCTAAGGCAGCTGCTGTTTCCTTCACCTGACCTTCCCATTCTGATTGTATCCTGATCTCTGCTAACCACGCACCAAGCCCATTCATTAATTCCCCTGCATGCTCTACTCACACACCCCCTACAACTCTCCTACTCCTCACAATACTGTCTTGAATTTAGTGTAAAAGTTATTTCCTGTTTCTTGTTGTCCCCCTTATCATAGCATCTGTTCCAGTCAAACCGAGTGAGGAAAACACCTGGATCAGGTCTCCTCTTTATCTTTCCAGCTCAGGGACCCGTTAGTCAGTGGGTCAATTATTTAGATGTCGATCCAGAGACATCAGTCTGTCAAACTCTTCAGCCTTCCAAACTCCGTGGAGCTCTGCCCACTGGATAGAGATTCTAAGAGATGACAGCGGAGTGTGAACTCAGGACCCCACCCCATGTGTATTTGTATGCTTTCAAGTTTATTATAAAATTTTTATCTGACTGATTTCTCATCTTGAGGCTTACATTTTTCACGTACTAGTGAAGGCATATGTTCTTAGTGAAGGTGCTTTAAGAGAACGGAAAATACAAGCTTAGAAAGAGCAGTGGAGATTTTTTGCCTGCTTCCCACATGTGGCCAACCCTGCCACACTGGGATAATATGTTGCTTTTTAATACTTTATTCTTGATAATTGGGTGATTTTGCTGCTAAGCTGCTCAAATGTTCAGAAATCTCAATATCTTTAGTACAAAGAAATAATAAAATCAGTCAAAAGCCTTTGAGGCCCCTGAAATATATGCATTACAGTTGGTAGTGATGTAAAATTTTAGAACATATTCTGCACATGTTCATACAGAGCCTGTTAGTCTTCATGTATTACACAAAACTAATATGGCTTAGCCGGGGCAGAGATGGTATTGCCTATTCTGTGATTGTCAAATTCTTACATCTGAGGTGGGTCTTGGAAATTGGTACATCTTATATACCCTTGAGTGATGTACATCTAGGGGGAATCATGGCTTAAGAAACACAGGCTGATGTCTATTGCCCCTTCCCTTCAGCAATGGAAGGCGAACTTTGTCTGGGGTGGCAGTGTGTCTGTCCATCAGGATGTCATTCTGTTTCTCGGCATTAGTATGGGCCTGTGACTCAGTCCTGGCTCCTGAGATGCTAGAATGTTAGTGGGACTCTCAGGACAGTGGTGTGGAAGACAGGGTGAGCTTGTGATGCCCCCTCTCCTTGCTGCTGCTGGTAGAAACGCAACTGTAGAGGTCAGAGCAGTGGTTCTCAACCTGTGGGTTGTAACTTCTTTGGTGGTTGCATAACAGATAGTCTGCATGTCAGATATTCACAGTACGATTCATAACAGTAGCAATATTACAGTTATGAAGTAGCAACAAAATAATTGTAAGGCTGGGGGTCACCATGACATTAGGGACTGTATTAAAGGGTTGCAGCCTTAGGAAGGTTGAGAACTATTGGGCTGGAGCCTTAGCCTTCTCGCAGCCCATGAAAAAGCAACAGATGAGTCAAGTATCCCTGGGGGTTCCCACCTGTAACCCTCCAACTTGAGAAGGCAGAAGGTACATGAGTTTAAAACCAACCTGGGCTCCATAGTATGTAGTAGGCCGGTGTGAGAGACACAGTAAAACGCTGTCTTAGAGGGGAAAAAGTCACATATGGCACAGCAAAGACATGAGGGCTGTGACAGTCTGGTGAAGTCCTCTTGCCTGAACTGTACACCTCTCCCTTCCTTTACGTGGTCTCACCTCTTGAACTGAAGCTACTGCATTTGGGTATCTTTACTTGGCGCTAAGCTTAACTCTGATACTCTTTGTTACTTTGATTTCTCATTAGCTTCGAAAGACCAAACTGGGGCTGCAGAGATGGCTCAGGGGTTAAGAGTGTGTCCTGATCTTCCAGAGGTCCCAAGTTTTGTTTCCAGCTTTCATGTCAGGAGGATCACAACTGCCTGTCATTCCCTCCAACCCCATGGGATCTGGCATCCTCATCTAGCTTCCACAAAGAGCTTTGTCCTGTCCATGCATATGCATGTGTGCGTGTGCATGTGTGTGGTGTGTGTGTGTGTGTGTGTGTGTGTGTGTGTGTGTGTGTGGTGTGTGGTGTGTGTACTGTTTCTAGATGTAACTGAAGAAACCATGCTTATTTCATCCCAGACCAAGGGACCAACTTATGAAGATGTGACTGAAGTCACACATCAAAGAGGCAGGCGAACGACAGACTATCTCCTAAAGGACTTTTTAGAACTTGAAATGCAAAGTAGCTGAAAGCTCTGACAAACAGGAAGACCTTCCAATGCTGAAGATCCCAGTCATGTTGTTTCTCTCATGACTGCCTTGGCCAGTAGCACATACGAAGCTAGGTGTTGTATGAACACAGGCATGCACGGTACATTTCTGCATGAGGTGTCCAATGTGGTTCCCACCATCGCGACAAGTTTTGTAAATATTTACAGTTGTGCAGTTATCTTGTGTACGTGCATATTTGGATTGGCTCATTGGTTCAGAGGAAGGTTCCTCTGGCTACCATAGTTGTGTGCATTGTCCTTGGCCTACCAGAGAGACAATGGCACAGGGTAAAGTCTAATAACCAAGATCTGGGTGTCAACTCTGCAGTGTATGACCCTATCCAGCTTGTCCTCAACTCTCTAAGTTACTGGTGCATGTTTCCCTTGTTGATTCCCTTACTGACAAAGGGGTCCTGTCTCTTCCCGTCTGTCTTTCAAGAAATCCCAACACAGGCAGCTTCATCAGGAACTGGGGTCACAGTGTCAGACAAAGCTCATTGTCTGGGTTGGCGATTTTATTCCAGGAGACTGCTCAGAACAATCCCCAAACAACAGAAGGCAAAGGCAGATTTACTAATTTCCGAACTTTCTACACATTTCTTTGGTATACCCAATACCCAGAATAAGGATTTCTCAAAGTCCACCAGATACCTTAATCACACCAATTGTGGAGAGGGTGTGACTGAAATGGAACACAGCAGAGTTAGTTTTAAGTAAGGAAATGGGGTCATGGAGAGGTTAAGTGGTTGGCCTGGGGTTAGATAACAAAATGGTGACTCAACTTCGCAGCTGCTGGATCTGAGGCCAGCAAAGAAACCCAGAGCCCATTTCCTCTTGATAAGGTAGGTACTGTGTCTGTGGTCTGTCTTGGGAAGCTTTTAAAGACCACATTCCTTTTGAGGCTGCAGATGTGATCTGTTACTTTTAGTGGAATCTGGAAGGCACTTCCAAGGTCAGCCTGGTATGCCCAGGGCAGAAAAGTACTTTATTGCCCATTGAAAAGCATTACACAATTCAGAAGAATTGCCATCTTTTCCACGGCTTGTGATCAAACATCCAGCATGTTCAAAACAGCCTGTAGGTAAGATGGGGATGTCTTGGGATGACCATATAAGCCATTTCATAGGACACTAAGGATGTGTCTGTGTGTTCAGCTAGGATGTGCCTGGCATTTTTCATGAATTATTTTATTCAACACTCGGATGACCTTGTTTACAGGTCAACTTAAGCCCTTCCTAAGGATTTAGAATAAAGTTCTTCAGGGGTTAAGTACCTGACCCAAGCTGACACTGTTAAAAAAATGACCAGTTAAGGATTGGGAACCCAGTTTTGACTGACTTAGAGGCCATATTCTTTACCACTAAGCTATGTCAAGTTGTTGTAATATACATATAGTATTTCTCATCTCTGTTACATTAGAATGTTTTAAGTTAAACTATCATATAACTATAACTTGTCTCACTCTTAGGTATATCAGTGGTCTGATTAAAAACAGAGCTGACATTTTAACAATGAGGTTGATTATTCTATCTGCAAAGCAAAGATTTCTCTTTACGCTGTGGTGGTTTGGGAGAGATATTAGTAATATAGCTAAGGAAATAAAATCTTCCAAAGAATTGAGCCACAATGAAGTTATCAGATGAAGCCAGGAAAGTTTGTAATATTGTGTTGACTCTCCCCACATCTTTTTTTGACTTCTGTTAGCCTTTATAGTTCAGGAAATACAGCCCACTAAACTAAAAATATGGTGGAAAGGGTATTAATGAGAGATATTACTTAACATTTGTTCATAAACTGGACTTATATGCAGGTACATGGGAGTACTATCGAGTTTTTTAAATGAGAGGCAATAAGATAAATATCTAACAAATACTAGGGAATACTGAATTGTTTCAAGGTGGCAGAATATCATCTTGGATACCAACAAGATGCTGTAAATTGAGCTAAAAAATTTTCACAGGACTCTGCCCTGTCCTTCCTCCTCATCCAATATTTATCTTCTCTTGTTCTCTTTTATACGTGTTATACTGTACCCATATATACATTTGCTTACATATATACATGTATATTATATGTTAGAATCCAAATATGAGGGAGAACATGCTTCTTATCCTGAGACTGGATGACTTCAATTAAAACTATATATTCTAAGTCCATTTATTTTCCTGCAAATTTTGTAACTTCATTTTTCTTCAGCGTTGAGTAGTATCTCATTTTCATATATGTACCAGATGGTAGTCCCAGGACACTCGAGTCATGAAGAGCATGCAAGGCTAATGATTTTCTAGTTTGACTGTGTCATAATTTTTTCTTTTGTGTGTAGGTATGTACGGTAGATAAGTGCATAAAATATAATTGACAATGAAATTTAAAAATCCAGTGTGAAGCTCCACAGCTTGAGAATGGATATTCTAATTGTACAGAAGTTCATTAAGATATATAGACTGTGGGTCTGACTAATCTCACTGTGTGATTTTTGTTGTTGTTGCTGTTTTGAAGTGCTTTATAAAATTTTTATTTCAACTATTTCATACAATATATTTTGATTATATTCTCTACCCTCCTGCAGATCCTCCCAGATCTACAGTACCAGGTTTCCATATAGCACTTCAAAAGGCCTTTAGTATGAATTGTTCCTCCCTATAATCCATTCTTTGACTTGTTCTCCTGTCTCCCCCCATTTAATCCTTCTATTCCAGTTTCCCATATATTGCTTTCTAACACCACACTCTATTTCCCATACCCTAGAAGATCCCATCCTCCAGCTGGTCCCTTACTGTCTCCCTAACCTCTGTGGTTATTCAAATCAAAACATGTGTATCTAAAGCTTAAAAGGTAACAGCCACGTAGAACAGAAAACATGCAATATTTGTCTTTTATGATTTGGGTTACCTCACTCGGGAAAAACAATCTTCAATTCCACAAGGAAACAAAAAAACCCCAGGATGTCTAAAACAACATTGAATAATAATAAGCTGCTGGAGACAACACAGTCCTAGATTTCAAGGTATATTACAGAGGTATAGTAATAAGGATAGCATGGTATTGGTTTAAAAATAGACATATTGATCAATAAAATTGAATTGAAGACCCAGACATAGTTCTACACAGCTATGGACACTGATTTAATCTCTGATTAAAATCTGACACAAAAATCTCTGATTTTTGACAGAGAAACAAGAAAAGATGGCACCTTCACCAAATGGTGGTGACTAAAATGAAAATCTCCATGTAGAAGAATGAAAATAGATCTTTATCACCCTGCACAAAACTCATCTGCAAACGGATCAAGGACTGCAACATAAGACCAAATGCCCTGAACGTGATAGAAGAGAAGGTGGGGGAGCAGGCTTGAACTCACTGGCATCAGAAAGGACTTTGTGAACAGGACACTGAGAACACAGGTATGAAGATCAACAATTAGTAAACGGGACCTTGTGAAGCCAAAAAGCTTCTCTATAGCCAAGGATATCATCATTCAAGCAAGCTGGCAGCCTCAAGAATGGGATAATTTTTATTTTACCAATTATGCATCTAATACAGGAATAGATTTAGAGTATACAAAGAACTGAAAAACAAGCAAACAAACACACACACAAAAGCCCTGAACATTAAGAAAACAAATAACTCAATTAAAAAATAGGGACTAGAATTAAACGGTATTCTAAAATGATGAAACAAATGGCTGAGAAACACTTGAATAAGTATTTAACATCTTTAGCCAGTGGAGATAATACAAATGAAAACTACTCTGAGGTTTTGTTTTACCCCAGTCAAAATGGCCACAATCAATAAAACAAATGACAGCACCTTCTGGCTAGGATATGGAGAAAGGGGAACACTTATTCAATGCTGGTAGGAATGCAAAAGTTGTACAGCCATTATGGAAATCAGTTCTTCAGGAAGCTGTGAATAAATATACCTCAAGCCAGTTATACTACCCTTGGGCATCTAACTATATTCTATATCCTACTATAAAGACACTTGTCCATCAGTATTCATTGCTACTCTGTTCATAATTACAAAAAGAAATGGAAAGAGTCTAGATGTCCATCAGCAGATGAATGGATGATGAAAATATGGTACTTGTATACAATGGAATATTATTCAGCTGTTAAGACAAATAGAAATTATAAAATTCATAGGTAAATGGATAAAGCTAGAAATAGTCTCTGGTTCTTTATAAAACGTTTTAATAAACTTTTGTAGGAACTAATTTATTAAATAGCATGTGGTAAAAACACAGTTATAGATAGTATGTTTGTATATATCTGAGGAGGTATTTCAGACTATTTCTTTTCCCATCTATTTGTAATCATTATTTCAGTTTTTCACAGTGATTATGTTTCAAGGTTGTCTTGATACTTTTTTATATACAGTTTTAGCTTTTAAGAAATTTGCCCACATCTCAAAAGGTCTCATAATATAGGTCTGTTGACATTCCAGGCATCCTGCATGAATAAGGGGAGATTTATTTGCCTCCTTATCAGTGAGCTGCACAACCATCTAATAAAGATTACAAATAGACAAGAAAATAGAGTTGTTCTTAGCTACCAGAACTAGGTGCTGTTGCTATCTGGAGATGCTGTTCTAACATCCTCCTGTGTGTATATGCTACACACACACACACATACACACACACACACACACACACACACACACACACACACACGAGCAAGGGTTTCACAGAGTACGCTTTCCCTTTTAATTGTGAACTGATATTGTGATATTAATGGGTGCAAATGTTTTGTGTGATGTAGTTTTCCATGACTGCTGCTACTTTTAAGATTTAAGTATTTTTCTATTATAAAACTATGGAGAGTTTTAGGAAAACTTTGACCTCATCCTCAGGGACTCTTGCATAAGTTTCCATCTTTGTAACTTCTAGAGGAAACAGTGCAGCTCTTCCATGATGTCCATCAGAGGGATCTGCCAATTTTCACCATCACCATTAGTAATATGGACCAAGGATTTCTTGGAAACATTATTTTTTTGGTGATGGCTGTGACTTTATTGCAGATTATGAATATTGGAAATAAGGTTTTCTGCATGAACAAATTAGATTAAAGTATATGAGGTATAAGTATATAACATATTACTATTAATGTGATTTTATTACATCATTCCAGGATCTTTTGGAGGCCAACCTCAGTATGCAAACTCACTGATTGCTGGCTCTTCTATATCTTGAAAATTTAGTAATCTTAGATTAAAGTGTGATGTTGAACACCCTCCCCCCAATTGGCATACAGAGAAAGTAAATGATGGTCGTGTTATTTTTTTCTATGAACAAATGTATATTCACCCCCAGTAGGGTGCCAGTGGCAAGTCAAAGAAACCAACTTTTATACTCAAGCTGTTACTTGATAACCTAATGAGCTTAATGGGCTTATTAATGGGAGCATGTGTGATTCCAAATAGTTAACATTATTGATGAGTCGCAGCCCAGCACAGCAGATGACCTCTCAAAATCTATGTAGATCAAGTCTTTATTTTAGCTAACCTTTCATTGTCTAGGAGCCCATGTGCAGGCAAGACAGAAATACACTCAGCTGGGAGGGAACCTGAAGGGGTGAGTGGCTATAAGAAGTCTAATGACCCTCTCTGTCCTCTCCTCCTGTAAGGGAATGTCAATAGGCCTGATCTTCATAGGGTCTTGAATGGGCAGCTACAATGGCCATAATTAAGACAATAACAGTCATGCCATTATGCTTGGAACACAACGTTCTACAACAATGGCTTATATTGAACACAGCTAAGTTTTATGTCTAGAATGTTGAACTATGTGGATAAGATGAATAGCTTTCAACATAAGGGAGTATTTTAAACAAGGAAGCATATATTTGAAGGAAAAATTCCCTTGTATGACTTCAATAGCCCATTTTTTGGTGGGGTACTTTTTCCTAATGGTGTTTGAGTTATTCAACACTTCTTTTATAGTACTATTATGTGGCATTTTAATTGTGGAATTATCATTTACTTTTCATGAGGGTATTAATTCTTGGACAAAATGCTATAGCATAAACATTGACATATTTTTGTATAAAATGATGCCTAAATTTTGGGGCCTCATTTCCCCTGTCACTTTAGTGGTTCACAAGAATATAGATGGTGAGATGACATTTCATAAAGGTTCTTTAATAGATCCAAAATTCTTGCAGATGAATGATTCACTCACCTACCCCTTCATTCCTTCACGTACCCATTTTGCTTTTTCCATTTTTTAAAATTTAGTACTAATTTTATATCAATTCCGGAGTAAAGATCCCTGTCACACTATACAAAAGAAGAAAAGGCACTGGATTGGAGGGTTAGCAAATTATAGAAAGTACATTTGTGTGGGCACGCAGAATGTTAAAGAATTTGAGGTTAAAGGAGACCCTCACTCTCATCTGTGTTTCAAGTTTCAGGTAGGCTACTTTCTATCGCTGTGATAATGCACCCTGACAAAAGGCAACTTAGGAGACAAAGTTATTTCAGCTAGCAATTCTAGATTGTAGTGCATTATTTTGGGGAAAGTTAGGCAGGAGGGACTTGAAGCAGCTAGTTATATCACACTCACAATCAAGAACAGAGAGAGAAATGAGTTGACACATGCTCGCTCACTCGCTTGCTTACTTGTGCTCGGCATAATTTCTCTTATACAGTTCCTAAGGAATGGTGCTGCCCACAGTCTGCTGGGGCTCCTCACATCAATTAAGACAACTTCTCACAAATGATGCCCCTAGGCCAACCCGATGTATGCATGCCCCCATGGAGACTCTTCCCAGGTAAGTCTAGGTTGTATCAAGTTGATAATTAGAGCTAACCATCACATGGTTAATCTCGATCGTCCGATTGACAGATCTGGGATTGACTAAGACATAACACTGAGTGGGTCTGTGAGGGCATCTGAGAAGTGTTGAGGGGAAAAGATTCTCTCCTAGATACAATGATCCAAGAAAAAAAGCCGCATTGCTCGCCCATGTTCTGCTCCTGAATGCATCTATCCTGCTGCCGCCACCACCACCATCCTTTTCTGACATCAGACTCTAAGATCTTTGACTTTCCAATGTGGTCTGGAGATCAGTGACTGTCCAGGAATCATCCAAGTTGTCCGCACCAGATTGGGACCACTGAAACACCCAGCTTTATGGACTGAGCAGGGTTCTCAGCCTTTCTAGCATGCAGACTGTCATTGTTGGACAATCCAACCTCTATTGTGTAAGTCATTCTGGTGACTCCTCTTTTATGATCTATCATCTATCTATCTATCTATCTATCTATCTCTCTCTCTCTCTCTATCTATCTATCAATCTATCATAACGTGTATAAAATATACATGTACACAAAATATAACACAGAATATATATATATGATATTCTATGTGTTATATATGTCTCTGTATGTTACATATGCGTTTCTCTCTCTTTCTCTCAGTTCTATTCCTTTAGTGAATCTGAAGGAAGCTCCCTTTCTGTAATACTTCATCTAGTTTTCTCCTCTCACATTTTTGTTATTTGAGAACAGAAGGCACTTAACTAAATGAATGAACCCGGAGGATATCATGCTAAGTGAAATAAGCCAGACTCAGAAAGACAAACATTGTGTAACTTGATTCGTATGTAGCATAGAGAACATTCAATTTCACAGAAGCAAAGAGTCAAATGGTGGCTACCAGTGGGTTGGGAATAGCAGCATGGGAACATGTTGGCCAAAAGACACGAGAGTTTCAGCTAGAGAGAAAGATACACTTTTTAATACCCAAGAGTCTCAGAGAAAAGAATGCAGTTTTTAAGATGCACTGCTCATCTTGGTGAAAATTTAAAGATGCTAATAAGAGGAAGGAAGCATTTTCAAGCCAAGATATGAAAAGATCAAATACATCCTGAAGTAGGACTGGTTTGAATGTGGGCACGGCAAAGTGAAACATGGGTGTTTCCTTGGTGCTTGAGTCTCCCCTTTCTGTCCCAGTTTTCTTTCTAGTGAGGTAGAATAAGTATCACCTGTGATTTCTTTGGCCCAAGGCTCACAATGGTTGGCTTTTAAAAGGTGTGGGCAGCGATGGTTGAACGCTTGGCTTCCTTTCACCATGCAATTTTCTCTTCCACAGCAGCATCCCTCTGGTGATCTACTCTGTGTGCATTCACACTTCTGACACTCTCTGCCCTGCTCCAAGCAGAGGTCCTGCTGTTGCTCAACCAGATCTAAGGTGTAGTTGCTTCTGCATGTAGAGATTGACATCAGCAGCCTGGAGGGCAGACAGAAAATAGCTGCTGGCAGGAAATGAGTTGATATGATGCTTAATGATAGAAGGGGGTGGAGGGAGAAGAGTAGATAATTGGGAAGATCTTTATGAATATGTTGCTTTAGTGGTTAAAGGGACATATTCTTATAATTTGGGATTTATTGACATCTACAAAATCTGTATGTATATCTTCAGTTAGATTCTTAAATTCTTTACTCAGGCTGAAAATTAGCTTTCTGCTTCAGTGAGACTGTTACTTTTTATTTCTCCTCGAAGCATTATAGCTGAAAGCTACAGTAATATAGTTTAAATTATACTTTAATTATATTTTAAATGAATTTTCTTAGCACGTGAAATATTATCTTTTTTGGATTTAAATGTCAGTGTGTGTTGTATTACAGCTCTGGAAATTTCAGTGCTCAGAGCACAGTTTCCAAGCTCAGAGTTTCAGTTGAACACTGAATTTTGAAAAGGTACACGTTGATTTAACCTACTGTAGGCTGCCAGGAAGTGACAGAAAAAAGATTTCTGCTCAAGTTGAGTTCAGAAAATTTGCTTTTCTAAAATGAAAATAAATACAGAGCCCAACACGTCGATATCCACTGACTCAAAACAGTGTGAGCAATGAATTGTAGGGTTAAAGTCAGCTGATACGGTAAGGCTGGCGAGGGGCGAGGGGAGAGTTGAGAGTCAGTGTCCTTTCAGCACATGCATGCCTGTCCCTTGATCACCCACAGAGCATTTCGTCAGGTCTCTATTCAACACTTTCTAGGGATTCCCAGCGAGAAACCGAGTGCAGTCAGAAATCATATTCTCCGTAAAGAGGTTTGTGTCCTCAGTGTTTTGCACTAGAAAAGGGCCTTCCAGGGAGACCTGCAGGCGTCATACCATGAGTGAAAACTTCAGCCTATGCATCTCACAACAGCTGTCCATTACAGCAGTGTGACAGAATGCTGCATGTAGTCTTGCCTGGTTTGTGGAAACTGAGTTTAGTACTCAGCACTAGTACACTACCAACAAATGATTTTTTTTTTTCTAACTGAATTCTTCTCTTTGAATATAGTTTCAAGCTATTCTGTATAACCAGAAAAGACATGGACAAACAGAATATTGACTATCCAACTCCACAGTTTAATGAAGTTAAGTGCCTTGAATTTTATATCATCAGCACAGTGCAGCTAAAGACCCATACTCTAGATTATAAGATCCTATTCTATACACAGAGGAGTGGGGAAGAATAGATTTGTGGGCAATACACACACACACACACACACACACACACACACACACACACACTTCATGTGTGTATATATGTGTATGCATGTATGTATATATTTGAACCCAGAATGTTCAACTTCTCTTCTCACAAGTATGGAAATCCAGAGCCCATTGTTCTGAGTTAGGAGATGGATTGGCCTATAGAGATATTACACTTTGGGTTCCAAGGCCTAGAGTAGTGCTGGGAACCCACCAGGAATGGCAAGAAGCTGTCAAGCTCTCCCACTGCAAGATAGCAAATTCCATCAGCCAAATTGGACAATAACCATCCATTCTTTCATTCTCCCTTTCCATTACTCTTAGTCATTTTTCCTTCTATCTCTTCTTGACAGCCAGTCTTGATGGTTGATTTGATGGAGTATCACTTAAAAGACTAATTGTGTTAGGTTTTTTTTTTTTTCCTCTCAACTTGACATAACCTAAGGTCATCTTGGAAGAGAGGACTTCAGCTGAGAAAATGCCTCCATTGGGCTGTCCTGTGGATAAATGTGGAGGACATTTTCTTGATTAATGATTGATATGGGAGGGCCCAGAATCCTGTGGATGTGGCCAGGTAGTTCTGAGTTGTATAAAAAAGCAAGCCAGTATACAGTGATCCTCCATGGTCTCTACTTCAGTTCCTGCCTCGGCTTCCTCTGTTGATGGACTGTAATCTGTAAGTCAAATAAATCCTTTCCTTCCCAAGTTGCTTTTGGTCATGGTATTTATCACAGCAATAGGAAGCAAATGAAGAATACCTCTGGTGTTTCTATGAGAATTTCTAGAGAGGGTTAACTGAAGAAGAAGAAGTCCTGCCTTGAATAGCGACAGTGCCAGCCTACGAGCAGAGATTACAGATGAAATGAAAGGGTAAAAGCCGGCCTCCCCTACTCCGCTCTCCTCCCTGCCCTGCTCCCCACCCAGGAAGCTCACTCTTTCTCAAGTTCCTGGCCACTATGACTTGCTCGGCCACACCTTCCCCTCTGTGATTGGCTGAGATTCTAAAACCATGAGCCAGTAAGTCTTTCCTTTTGGTTGTCTTGCCAAGGTATGTTGGCTCAGAGATGAAAAGCTAGTCTGCGTTCCTTCCATTTCCCCTCTCTTCTGTTTCTTCCCTCCCACCTTTCCTCCACATAGGATATTGACAGCTAGACATAAACGATCAAAGAAAACCAGGGTGTGTCTGTGTTGCGGTCTTTCAAACCGAGTACCTTTGACTAACAACTTAAATGCAAGGTAAATTCTCCAAGATGAGGCCTTGGCTTTTCAAACTCTTGGTCTCAGTTTGCCAATGATTTGTGTTCAAACCTTATATATCATTAAGCCGTGTATAGATCTGTAACATTGGGAATTGAAGTAGAAAATGTCTGTGATTTTTAACCTCATTGCTTCAAAGGAGGTTTGTGTCAGAAAATGGAAAATGTGTAGGGCATTGACCAATTAGGTGAACAGGGGCTTTGAGGGTTTTGAGAAAGAAAAGAACGCTTTATAAAAGTTGGGAATGAGCATACTGGGCATTATCCAAGAAGCTTTCATAGCAGAAATCTGTTTTCAAATGGTTATCTTGACGTGCTTTTATTTATGGTCTCCAATGGCTAGGAAACCTCTGAGCAGAAAGAGAATTATGAACCTGGTTAGGAAGATTATAAATGGATCTTGACAAGGTGGCTTAAAAGGAGACATTATGGCATCCAGGGGACAAGAATTTACATTTTGTTCTTAGACTGTGTAATTTACTTCAAAATCATCAAAGATATCAGCAGATAATATTTCTTAAGCTCCCCTAAGAGCCTGATATCTTAAGATCTGTTCAAAATCAAACACATAGTCGCACACAGTTAAGCCACCTTACCTTTGCATGTTTTTAATAACCTTGCTACAAAATGTCTCAAGTAATTCTAAATACTACGCTCAAAAAGAAGTAACGTGGCAAATACGGGCTTCCGTGTTGATAGGAATAGGTGTTACAGAGCTTGTCAATCCTTAGGTCTGTAGGAGTCCAACCAACCAGTTGCTTCACTTTATGAAGCAGGAGTGGAGAAAAACAAAAGCTTCAACCCACACTACCTACCTGGAGAAGACAAATATTTGCCAAGACTTTAGAGGCAACGTGTGAGAGAGACCATGAATATAAATGTGGCCATTCCAGTAATCCAGGAAGGAAGGCTGAGGTAATGGGCTCACAGGAACGTCTTTTCAGAGCCTATCTTTGGAGGGAAGGCTGGCATGTGGGGGGTGGTGGTGGTGGTGTTTGTAATGACCCAAAATAATTCTAAAAGAACCCTTCAAAACTGAGGAGTGTTGGCTTACAAAGGAAACTGGGGCATGGAGGACAGTGAGAACCTTACAGAAATGTCCCCATCCTCTGCATCAAGGCTGCATAAAACTGCATGGACTTGAGCAAAGCATCACACTTCCAACTGGTCCAACACGGAGATGTTTTTCTTTTTATATAGATTCTAATACACATGAAAGCACACTGGATTCATGGAGCACAGCCAACTAGCCAGGGGTCTCTCTCTTTTCTTGTTTCATAGTTGGGAAAACTGGAAGAGGTAGGTTCCATGTGGGACACACCAGCCAGTAATAACCAATATGATGATAAGAGGACATGAACCTTAGGACAGCTGTCATGTGGTCACATGATGATGGCAGCAGATGCCCTGAGTAGCCCTGTAACTGGCTTTCTCAGATAGACAGCCCTTGAATCATGACATGGAGACTTATTATTAATTATGAATGCTCAGCCTTATCTTATGCTCATCCCACTAGCTCTAATAACTGAATTTAACCTGTTTGTTTCATCTATGTTTTTCCTCCTGGCATTTTACTTTTCTTTCATTCTGTACGTCCTACTTTCCTGCCTTCTCTGTGTCGGGCTGATTGGCCCCAAGCATCTCTCTCTCTCTCTCCCTCTCATTCTCTTTCTAGCCTAGATTCCCCCTCCTACTTATTCTCCCTGCCCACCAGCCCTGCCTATCCCTCTACTGCTTAGCTATTGGCCATTCAACTTTTTATTGGACCAATCAGGTGCCTTAGGCAGACAAATGCAACACATCTTTACATAGTTAAACATCTATTCTGTAATACAAACAAATGTAACACATTTTTACTTAGGTAAACAAATATTATATTTCACAGCACAGCACCACCATCCAGAACACTGTGAGCTTTTGCTTCGGGGTTTCTTATATTCTTTCATAATGTCAGCAGTACAGCAGCATTTCCCAGGCAGAGTTGTAGACATGGGCTGCTGTGCATTTGTATAGGGATACTGTAGAGCTGTGGTTTGAGATAGGTAATTTATTTCCTTCCAACAGGCATCCTTCAAGCAAGGCCAAAGAATGTGGCTGGAGCCTGGGGGGGTCCCGCCTGGGGGTCATGTTGAAAAAGTGTTATTGATCATACATGCGCACGTGCGCGCACACACACACACACACACACACACACACACACACACACACACACATGCATATGCATATATTCTTCCCCAGGCTGCCTATTGCTTATAGGATAATTGATTATTATTAAAAGAACTACAAGGAAAAAGGCCAGGAGAAATATTTAAATTAATACAGATGATAGGGTGAGTTGTGGAAAATTCAGAACCTTGAAGACAGATCTCAATGCATGCTCATTAATCAGGACCATAACCCTCCTGCATTTCCAATTAGTGTGTCTCACAGGACATATCAGTTGTTTCTTTGCGCCTGTGCACTTGGGGTCTTTCTCACCCAGGGTCCCTTTGAAGGAAGAGGTGTTAAGATTTCTCCATGATGTCATTTGTGAGACAACACTAACCTCAGGACTTAATTCATCTCTAGCCCTGTGTTCTCTAACCAAGGAGACAGAAAATGTCCTTCTTGACTGGTGAGGAGGGAGTGGGGTGGGGGGGGGGGGTTGGGAGAGGGTCAGCGTCTGGCTGAGGGACAGCTGGATCCCTGCTGTGAGTGCTGGGTGACTTATGCCCCTGCCAAATAGACTTTTTCCAGTTGTTTCAGCCTCCACAATGCTGACCGTCGGACTCTCTTGCTTTCTGCTTGTGTTGGCTGGAGTTTGCATTAAAGTACTGCCAGCTGTTACCCCAGATAACGTCTGGAATTCCTGTGCCTCAGTACAATGAACAGTTCTCAGAAAGCCTAGGAGGTGGTGGACCCAGTAGTCACAGAAGGGAAGATGGTAAGAAGTTGTACACACTGCCTTTCAAGCACCCATACTGAAGAAGGTGCTACCATTTTCAACATTGTAGCATGAATCTTAAAAGGTCTTATTAATAAAAACAAACCTGAGGCCAGTTCTTGGGGTGAATGCTGGAAGATCAGAGAAGCAGAGCAAGCCACAGCCACCTCACCTGGCCAGTTCCTCACCTGATTCTGTTTCCTCAGACTGGAAGCCTCCGAGTCCTCATCCAGATGAATCTCAGCTGAACTGTGCTGCTCCAAGCCTGAAAGCTTAACCAGCCAAATGCTTCTTAGTTTCTGGTCTTCATGCCTTATATACCTTTCTGCTTTCTGCCATCACTCCCTGGGATTAAAGGCTCATTTCTTGGGACTAAAGGTGTGTGTCACCATGCCTGGCTGTTTCGAATGTGGCTTTGAACTCACAGAGATTGAGGGATTTCTGCCTCTGGAATGCTAGGATTAAAGGTGTGAGTGCCACAGTTTTCTAGCCTCTGTATCTAGTGGCTGTCCTGTTCTCTGACCCCAGTTAAATTTATTAGGGTGCACAGTATTTTGGGGAACACAATATCACCACACAACATGTGGCATCTGAGGTCACCTGAGAGCAGACATCTAGTCTACTATGTAGTCAGAAATAGGGTACAGAGCACACCCACTTTTTAGAAGCCTGGGTTTGGAGATGATGAAAATCGTTACTTCCCATTCTGTAAATCAGAACTAGCTGCAGGGATTTACAGTGGTGTCAGGGTATGTGGTGGTGGCATTGGTGTCATGACTAATACAGCCTCCAGATACTTCTACTCTGTCCTCCGGAAAGATGACATCATTATTGGGCATATAGACTAGTACTGTTGAGAGGTTGTTTGCAGGAAGCACCAGAATTTGATTCTGAACCTTGCTAGTAAAAGGAATTTATTAGGAAGCGATGAGATTGCTGAAGGAACCAATAGGAACCTTTTGTGGGGCTGTAGAAACTGAAGGTTTTATGAGGATGAGGGGAAAGAAGAGACGACACGCACATTTCTGGTCCCTTTGTGACTATTCAATACTGGCATTTCCGGGGAGGCAGTTGAGTGACTTAACTGGGCCATTTGCTTGCTCCTCAGACTATGTCCGGAGGAAACTCCTTAAATGGAAGAAACATTTAGTAACAAGAGGAGTGGAGCAAACGTTAGGCAGCAAAGCAGCAAACGTCTGCTCTTATCTTTAATAGGAAATGTAGTTTTCAAATGGCAGTGTCAAAAGCAAGACAAACCAACTTCTGTGTCCTAAAGATCACTACACACCAAGCGATGGCTAGACACCATGGGTGTTTCTTGTCGACACAGCAGATTTCTGGGACGTTAGAGAAAAGAGTGGTTACTTTTGTAATTTATTCTTTTCTCAGTGTTGTTCTCTGAAAAAAAAAAAACAACCTTCCCTGTTAATAATAGGAATAACTTACTGGTTACTAATGAAGCCAACCCAAGGCCTCTGTTCATCGGCATCTGATGCTGCCATGATACTGTAGATAATGCCTTGGTCATCTAACAGAGAGACAAGGAGACCTCATGAGTCTGTGCTTAGAGGGGACAGAAGTCATCTGTGTTGTAAACAGATTAAAACAGATTAAAGAGAGAAGCCTGAACAGATTGAGATGTGAGCCAGAAATCCAACTCGAACTACCTCAAACTCATAGTAACCGTGAAGTCTGAGAATCTATAGATGTGCTTAGATCTACTTCACCTAAGGCCATGAAAAGGGATTTCCCTGCATCTCTTGGCTGCCTGCCTGCCTGCCCTCCCCTACTCCCTCCATTCCTTCCCTCTTTTTCCTTTGTTCCTTCTTTCCTTCGTTCCCCCTCTTCTTCATCTTCTCCCTTCCTCCCATGTCCTCCTTCTGTGTGTCCCCCACCTGCCCCTGTCACTGCCGCCACCCAATTCTTACTCTAAGCCTAAACCTTAGGCAGTAATAATGTTGAGTTTGGTTCAGAAGAAACAGGAGCTTCTATGTGCTAGTACCTGGAGCAGTGTCGGAAAGAGTCCTCATCTGGATTGGGGTGGTCTGTGTTAGTAATATACATACGTATGTGATAAGAAAGTGTCAGGCCAACAGATAGGGGTAGAAATATCATCTCTGAATAGGAAGCACATGGAGTGAATGAAAAATGCCTGTCGCATGTGACCTCAACAAAACAAATGCAAAGACTGAAACATCTAAAAAGTAAACCTTTACTTCTCACGACTTAATGGAGTAACTGTCAGGTTCTCTGGTCCATATTGGCATTGCTGATCTTTGGGGCACTGGTCTGGCTAGCCTGTTCTGGTCTTATAAGGTTGCCCGGTAGCTGGTGGGCTGGCTGGTTGGGGAGCCTCTGCTGAATAATACATATTTGCTCTTCCTGGTTTCTTGTCTTCTGGTGGTATATCTTATCTTAGGGTTTCTATTGCTGTAAAGAAACACCATGACCATGGCAACTCTTATAAAGGGAAACATTTAATTGGAGCTAGCTTATAGTTTCAGAGGTTAATCCATTGTTTTCATGGCGAGAAGCATGGCGGCATGCAGGCAGACATGGTGTTGGAGAAGGAGCTGAGAGTTCTACAGGCTTAATCCACAGGCAGCAGCAGGAGGCTGTGTTCCACACTGGGCATAGCTTGAGCATATGAGACCTCAAAGCCCACCCCCACAGTGACACACTTCCTCCAACAAGGCCATGCCTCCTAAAAGTGCCTCTCCCTATGGGCCAAGCATTCAAACACATGAGTCTGTTGAGGCCGTCCTTTTTGAACCACCACAAGTGGTTTAGCCTGATGTTTTTGTGAGCCCTAGTGACAAAACAGTATCATGAGATGAATACATCCCAACTTAAAAAGTGTCACATGACCAAAGCAACTTATAGTACCAGTCTAGACTCAATAGACAGAGTAAACTTTACTTAGATCACCTGTAAAGTCACATGGCAGAGGTGCGTCTACAGAAAGCAGAAGAATTTGAGGCAAGTGCAGGGTCTAACAGGCTGTATTCTCCTTTGTAACTGGCTCGCCTTGATAGACATGAATTCACAGAGTCTCTTCCCATTATAGTCTCAATCTGTTCTAGTTTGCTTTCTATGAGGCACTTTTTCAATTAAGTTTATCTTTTTCCAGATAACTCTAGCTTGGGTCAGTTGATTTAAAAAAAAAACAAAAACAAAAACCCAGCACAATGCAAGAATAGGGCTGAAGGAGAGAAGAGAGAGAGAGAGAGAGAGAGAGAGAGAGAGAGAGAGAGACAGAGAGAGACACAGAGAGAGACAGAGAGAGAGACACAGAGAGAGACAGAGAGACAGAAAGAGAGACAGAGACGTAGAGAGGATGATGGTAATTGGCTTCCCATGGTTTATGTGGTTTATGGGTTACTTTTATTGGTTAAGTGTTCAAAATTGATCCACCTAGTTGTAGGGTGGGCAGGTGGAGTCATACTGTAAAGTCAAGCTATGCTTTCCATGGGATGTGGGTAGAATCAATTGAAAGATTAGAATTGGAAGAGGATTTGGGGGATGACAGGCAAAGTGACTCTCTGTGAACATAGGTGGGTCTGAAACAGAAGTCGCTTGTCTGAAACCCTGTATCATATTTTACAGTGTTATATAACTTCTAATATAATGTAGACACATACTGGTATGCTGCCACACACGGGTGTAAGTGAACTAAATCCAGACTAGATTATTTATTGTGATGGTCAGGAACTATGCTTGATCTCTCCTGTATGTGTGTAAGGCACAGGCTCACTGCCCATCAGCTTCTCCTTGGATGCCCTTGAGTGGAGGAGGGACTAAAGAGAAATCATGATGGACGTGCACTTTCAGCTCAGCAAATTCCAACTTAGCAGTTGTGTTTGTTTATTCATTTGGTTCTCTGGAGAAGGCCAAACTTGATGTAACGAAGAACATTTATGAAGGGGATACATGTATTTAACTACAGTTCAGAAGCTTTCAGTCCCAGTTTACTTACTGGAAGAAGCAAAGAGAGACAGTGTGGCAATATAAACAGTCATGGGGGACCACCAAAATGTCAGAGATAGGAACCAGTCTATCAAGTAGAGATTTATGTTGACTTGTCAACAGTCTCGCTTGTATTGGGTTCAAGTTTTTCTTTGGGAATCAGCATAGAGTTAGGTCTTACTATTGATATGAGACCCAAATCTCATCTTCTCATCCTTCAGTGGCATGTGGACTGAGACAGCAAACAGAAGGGTGACAAATCTCATTCTTGACCGAGTATCTGGGTAAAAATGGGTGGTATTTGAGAACAAGAATGCTGGAGGACATTCCTCTCCTTGTCATAACGTCTTAGTTACAAGTTTTTTTTTTTTTTTAAATGAGGTAACAGTATTTGCATATTTCATTTCTCAATTATCTATAGTAATGGTGAAAGGAAATGACTGGGGAGGAGAGCTTGAAAGAGTGGAGATAATTGGTACCCACACAGAATTTCCCAGCCTTATTACTTTATTTCATCCAGTAAATTTAAATCTATACCATCATCTGACTGGAGTTTTAACCAGAATTTCAAAGAAGAGCTTGTGAATACTATTTTGATTTTTAGTTCTTTGTTTCACAGTCATGTGTCTTTTAAAGGTACAGAGTGACTCCAGAGCAGTTCACATATGAGGATATGAAGATGAATTGTATCCACATGCTGCCTTTCTCAGGTGAGAATCAGTGTAGCAGGAAGGGGCCAGCCATGATCTCTCTACTATTACCATCTCAACCTCAGAAAGTGGGTGGAATGGGCTTCAAATTCTCAAACCATCTGGTGAAGGACTTGTAATTGGGGAGGATGGCAAAGACCAGAAAAGCTCCCAGAGAACAAAATGATAAGAACTATCAGAGCAAAATAAATCAACAAAGAGACCAAGAAAGGATAATTAGGGTTTGCCACATGGCTCAGCAGGTAAAGATGTTTGTCATCAAGCTTGACCACCTGAGTTTGAAGGGGAGACTGACACCTATAAATTATCCTCTTGTCTTCAAATGTGCTCCCACACTCCCCCCATACACACACGTAACACACAACACACACACTACATACAAATACACACACGATACATACATATACACACACTATACACACAACTCATGCACATACACACTATACACACATATACACCACTACACACACATCCACACATATGAAATAAAAAAAGATATAAAAGATAAAGGCAACTTAATCAAGACTGAAAACAGTAACATTATCTGAAGCTATTTAGGACCTATCTAGGGGCTAAAGACACGTCACCACCCATTACAGCCCGATGCCTCCTACAGCCTATTGGATAGCCATTATTGCATATCATGCTTTGAATTTGGGTGCTTGCTTTCTCCCCACAGGAGGTAAACCATTCTCCTAACTGTTGGGTTCCATGAGCAAGGCTTGCAGCTGGGAATGGTCATGGTCAGAGATGATCCCTGCCACTAGAAAAGCAGTCAGTAGGCTTCCAGGGTGGGTAGGGTGAAGGCGTTTGATTGTCTTTAGAGCCAGGTAGTGGGAAAAGAGGAAGAGGGCCTCTAGCAAAGCCTCTGACATCATCGGAACACGTGGTCTTAACTTCAGAGTGAGATTACTGGGCTTTGTTATGACTTTGCTAATTCAACCCCTTTGAGGAGATGAGCCATGTTACTCTTTTCATTGCAGCTTGCCTATTGGTTACTTTGGACATGATTGTATGAGCATGAACTAGATTTTGAAAATCCAGGGAACAGCTTGTGAGCAACTTAGCATTCAAGACTTTTGGTAATAAGTTCAAGCATTTACAACATACCTTATGTGGCCAAGCAAGGTTCCAGACACTGTGATGTGTATGGAAAGGAACAAGGCCTTTTCTGCTTTAAACAAGATAATTTCAGAGAGAACCTTAAATTACAGGACAATGGATTGCATGTAAAAGTAGATTCAAGGCAGAAAATAACCCATGACCTCACAGAGTCTCCTGGGTTGGGCCTTCTAAGATGAACAAGGAATACATGAGCAGCAGACAGAAGTGGAACCGGCAGGAAGTGAGACTCAGAAGTTACTTTTGCCCAGGGCCAATGTGCTTTTTAATTGAATACTGCCTCAATTCAAGGGTTTTTATGGTTTTGAAGAGCCTGGTGCCCATTGCTGCCTTGGCAACTGTGCTTCTCAGCTGAAACTTTTAAGCAACCATTGTCAGAGTGTCTGAGTGTCTGAGTTGAGACCTTGATGTTCTCATTCCTGAGTTTATTGGATACTTTCTGTAGTGTACATTATATGGGCAAACTGTTGTGTGTTGTTTGAGCTCACCTAGAAGCTAGCTCTGAAAATAGGATTTCCCCTCCCTCCCCCGTCCCATTTCAGACCTGGCTGGATTTGTCTCAAAGCATCTCTGGAGACTCCTTGCGTGGGGATGTGCTTGTCTGCTCCAACTCTGCGATGGGGTGGGAGGAGAAGAGCAGGAAAAGTACACAGAGTGAAAACATGTGTTCTTGCAAGCAGCTGGAAGGTGACCCAGTTCCCAACTTAGGTTACTATTGTTTTTCCAGTAATGTCAAATGCCCACAATGGTGCTGGGAAGGCTGGAGCGCAGCTCTGTATAGACTGCTCTGTTCCACCCACAGCACTGAATGGAAGCTCCGGCTGACTGCCCCATGCCACCTCTCTCCATTTCTGCTTGGTGTTTATAAGCTCAGATTTGATGATGCTACATTTTGTTTTCTTTCAACTGAGCTACCCCAGCAGTCTCTGCCGGATGTTGTGCATGCCTGATCTGATGATGCTTTTCTATCCACCATTGATTCTCTTTGTCTGATATCTATTCTTTTCCTTTCCTTGCTATAGACTTAATAAACCCAGTCATTTGAAACTGAAAGCATGATGTCGTCAGTCATTCTCTTGACCACACAGAGCATTTGCTAGCACCACAGCTGTAGAGATTACATGTGGGAAACAGAGAGCAAGAACCAAATTCCTTTCTCTTTGACAAAGATCTATTTCTACCTGTTTGTTAGTTTCTTTTCTCTCTCCATATTCACTAAGGAAACCTCGAGGAATTTACCTATCTTTAGGTAAACGCCCATGCTGTGAAAAGTAACATGTAGCACCTACTTTCGTTCATTAAGGCATCTTGGAATTAAAGTCTGAATGGGAACAATCATTCTCCTTACCAGGCATTTACAAACAAGATGTCATGTCTGATACACACTGACTTGAAGGATCTGTGTGAGGTAGGATAGAAGGATGGAAAATTATAGACATGAGAAAGAAAAGGAGCTTCTCACTCCAGGTTCTACTAGGCGCCTCTCACATGAGAATCAAGAAGTCTTAAGCAATTAACATTTGCTCTAAGCCTTTCTTTTCTCTCCACTATAAACCTACACTTTTCTAGAAATCTCACCAGAAACCTTATTTGCAGTAAAAGATGCGTCCTAAACACCCATGCAATTCAGGTGGCTTCTGGTTTTACTTATCAGATTGTAAATTCCATCCAAAGCATCTCCAGAGCCATCCCATAATCTCACTTATCAGAGAGAGGGAGTGGGTTTCCTAGCAACCTCCTAAGGTGTAAGGAGAGCAACCAAATGGCATATCTATTTACTGCTAAGACTTAACTCTGACTGTCTCTTAGAGATGCCCACATGCGTACTTGGAGTGTATTTTTCATCTTCCAAAGCACCTCTCTCTTTTAACCCCTGTGCTTAAAATCTGTATCAAATCTCTTTTTAATAAACTCAGCTCTGCTTTATCCTGAATTGTCCTAAAATTCTTTTCTGGGTCAAAGCTGGAAATCCTATGTTTGCTTGAGTGGAGCTCTCTGAAAAACTCCTCCTCAGTTTTTCCTCCCCCAGAGACGGTGTGGAGCTGAGTCTCCATCCCTGTAATCAGTGATACATGGATCTGGGACATGGCAGGGGTAGGAATATAAGACAAATCATTGTTGCAACAACTGTGTAAATTCATGGATGACAGTCTGCTGCAGGTCAGGACACTGACCTTTTCCTTTACTCCACAGCTGCCAGAATGACTGGTCCTACCTAACAGAGTGAACTAGCTTGCATAAATTATTTTCATTTCTCTCTCTGTCTCTGTCTCTGTGTCTCTCTGTCTCTCTGTCTCTGTCTCTGTCCCCCCCCCCCCCCCCCCCCCCCCCGTGTATGTGTGTGTGTGTGTGTGTGTGGTGCTGGGGATTGAAGCTAGGGTGTTGTGGATGCTAAGCAATTGCTCTACCATGTCACCTCCAAGACTGTTTCCTGCCACAGTCTCCCTTGCACTTGCTGATGGATGGTGGCTTGATTGGAATGTATTGGAATATGGGGTGTGCATATGGTGTTAATCAGCTCAAAGTAGCATAAGGAAGCTAGAGAGCTAAGAATGTCAGCTGCAGATAACACGAGACCAAAATCTTAAAGAAATATAATTTGGTTTTGAAAACTTTATTTTCTCTTATTATGAACGTGCCAACCATCATTAAACCAAATTACCATAGTAAGCATGACTAGAGATATCAGATACATCTAGTTTTCCAGATAGTGATTAAAAGCCTGGACTCAAAATTCTTTCTTATGATGATTTTTTAAAAAAAAAATCAGTAATATATAGATTGGTGAGTTGTTTAAATGAAGTCTTATTAAGTAGTAAATGATTAAGATTATAAAAACATCCATTTTAAGGAATAAAACTGTATTGCTGTGATATGATGTGAAATATTAGCAATTCTATTCATTTAAGCATCTACATGAAAATTAATGTATAGTTTTCAAATTGATAAGTATTAATTGAGCACCTATTACATTGCTGGAATTGTTTTGAACTTGTGGCATAGAATGATGTAAAACATCTAAGTTCTGTAAATTTCCATAGGGATAGGGCAAACTATTTCAGAGCCAACAGCGTATTTCAGATAGTGATTTGAAACAGTGACCGAGGATGATGTAATCAAATGAAATGCCTACTGGGGGCTTTAACAGCTGCCATGGCCAGAGAAGGTCTTCTTTCATTAATATTTCCAGGAAGTATTTTCTGAGTAGAGTTGTGGTGATATTTTATGTGTGCTGGAATGTGGTGATATTTTATTTGTACGTTAATAAATAAAGCTTGCCTGGAGATCAGGGGGAAAAGGCCAGCCATTTTAAGTAAAAAAAGAAGTGAGACAGCACACGCCCTTAATCCCTTAGCAGGCAGGATCTCTGTGTGTTCGAGGCCATACTAGGGAACAGAGCCAAGTGTGGTGACACACGCCTTTAATCCCAGTACCAACCATAGAGACCTGCAGGTAGACAGACAGTGACAGAACTGTGTAGGAAAACGAAGTGAGGTAGCTGGGCTAAGAGTCAATGAAAGGGCAGAAAAGTAAGGCAGATAAACCTGGGCAGACAGGAAGTCGTTCTCTTTGGAAGCTGCCGAGTTGGTGAGGTGAGGTTAGCTGTGGCTTTCTGTATTTCCCTGTTCTCTCTAAGGCTTTAACCCAAATTTCTGGCTCCATGTTTTTTTTTTATTTAATAAGACCATTTAGAAATTCATCTACACCAAGTGTAGTGTGTTGGAAGACCCAGAGGTAGGAACACTTTTAGTTGGTACAAGGAACCAGAAAGAGAGCCATATAGTAAACTAGCATGTAAGGGGCTTGGGGATTATAGGCTATGGGGGGAAGGCACTAATCTCAGACAGAAGGGAATTAATATTGGGTATGAAAAGGCTATAGATAATATTTGACACTCACTTAAAACTTATGGCCATGACTTTTATAGTGAGGTCAAGGAGTATGGCATTCCTTTGTCTTCAGTACAGTTCTTATAGTAGATGTGTGATAGATAGATAGGTGAAAATAATCAACTGTACTTTCCATGGGTGTATGATGGTGGAAATTAGGGTCAAGAAGGCAGAAGTATTTGCATGATAGTTGCAATGATGAATCATGCAACCTAGGGTCATTCCCAAGGCTGGTGTTGAAATGTCTTCTCTTCACCCAGTTGGTGAGGAAGGGATCTGTGACCTGGGGTAAGGAGAATGCTGAAGGACCTTGTAAGATGCTCATCCACTGGACAGATGAGACTAATGGCAGTTTGTCCATCTCATACACTCCTATCCCAAGGCAGGAAGACTCAGGTTGTACTCTGGAGTAGAACAAACCATCTGGGATTGTAGCAGGTAGACAATAAGGTTTCAGGATGGTAGCAGTGGCCATGATCATGAGGGTATGTTATTGGCTTGTAGAATCTAATTCTGTAGATTCACAGAACCCAACTCGTGCTTCTCAGAAGAAACCAGGAGCTGTTCCTCTGCCTCACAATATTGAAGACTGTTTGACTGGAGGATTTAGTCTGTAGGTGGAGAGTCAGGAGGGGAGCAATGTGCCGAGGCCATTCAGGGGTCTTCAGGGTGTTTCCAGATGTCAGGGAAACATGTTATATTGAACCTTAACTTTAGGTCTTCACTGCAGCTCAGAAGGTGCAACAGAGGGTGTTAGAAGAATTGTTGGAATGGGACTAATAGGAGATGGTTGTCAGAGAAGGATTCCGAAATTATTATCCTAATTAAATGAGATCAAATGGAGGGCATGGCATTGGCATGAAGAGGAATTGGTAGAGAATGGCAAGTTACCATAGGTGACCTGGGAGACTCAGAATTTTGGTGATGACAGAATTGTGAAGTGCACCATGGTTAGTTTTAAACTTGTTTGGATACAGGGAAACTAGCAAGTTTCTGAGCCATCATCAAGAAGGTGTGGGGCCACTGGCTGGCTGTCTTCTCTTTGAAGGAGTGAAAAGGACTGTGAGGACTTCTGGCTAGGACAGATGGAGGTATGATTCCATCTGTGGCACCATGGTGCTATGCCCCAATAGGTGGTACAGGGGCATATTTACATATGGGCACTCTAGGCCATGGTTGCAGGGGAACATTCATATAGGCACACTTTTAGGTTATGGTTGCAGGAATACATTCATATATCAATACTCTGGCTCACAATTAGAGGGACATATTCATATATGAACACTCTAGCTCATGGTTGGGGGAGCATTCAAATATGAATAGTCTGGCTCACAGTTGCAGCACTACAGTTCTTGCCTTTTTGAAAAATGAAAACAAAACTCCAGTCTTTAAAGATTCCAAGTTTCTGTTGAAAGTGAAAATAATTTGGGGGGGAGATGGGAACATCAGTCACATAGTGTGGAAGCAGACACTATTGTACCCTTGACAACCTGTCACATGCAGACAGATGACACTTGAGTTCAGTCTTTAATGGCAACCTTGAGCTGAAACTTCTGCTAAAATGTCCTAGTTTCGTGACCTGAGGAAATCATGAGGTGATAAATTTGCATTGCTTCAGCCATCAAGTCTGTGGCAATTTGTTATTCAGTAACAGAAAATGAGTGTGGAATGACAACTACACAGTTACTTGGGTTTCTTTTAAGGTACAAACAACTCAACACATATTACATGTTTAGCACCAAGGCTGGCCCATCCTAAACATGGTTAAGAGTGGTTTCTAAATAGTGCAATTCAACTTCATGCAAAGCATTTATTATAGCTAGACCTTGGCTTCTCTATTCCCTGATATGATTACCCTACGGTGAAGTCTTTACACTCAGAAACCTTTTCTGAAGTGTTCATGGATTTCTGAAGGGCCAGGCCACTGTCACATGTTGAATGATGGTTCATAGAAGTCAATTGCTTAGTGTCATCATGGGCCCTTTACTGTATTTCACAGCATTTGTAATTGCTGTCCCCGAGACATCCTCTGCAGGAACTCAGGTGGCTGTGTATGGTTTTTGTTTTTCTTTTTGAGGTGGAGATATCTTGGAGGGGGAAAAATCAGATACTTAATAGTACTTGCCATTTATTCTAGAAAACAAGGTCTTTTTTTTTTTTTTTTTTTACATAAAAGTGAATGCCAAAGCCTGAGTTTCACCAGGTAGTTAAGGCTGAACAAAGAACATCTGAAATAAAACAAAAGGTTATGGTATGTTTTAAGACTCTTTAAGACCTTCAATTACGAGAATAAACCACCTGGTCCCAGGCTGACAGGAAGGTGTGCAATTTCAACTGCTAAAAGCCACGCTTCATGTATCAGCTAGGTGCTAATATGCCTTTATTAGGGTCTATAACTTCAAAATGAAGTTTTCAGAACCTGGGCGGATGGAAGCTCATTAACTCCTCTCCTCTTTGAGGAGGAGATATTAGAGGCCAGTGAATTCTGACAGCTTTTTAACAGTGGAGTTCCTGGACTTCACAACATTTGTTAACAGTGTGCAAAGATCAGCCATAAAACTGATGGTGTTGGCCTGCTTTTGGGCGTGACATGTCAGGCAAAGTGCTTTAAGCACATGCTCATGAGACAGCCCACAGGCAGCAAGCATGAGGAAGCAATGATGCCCTTTCCAACAACATGTGCCTAACTCGGCTCCTTTGATGCTGGGAGCCTGGAACGAATGACTTCCTTTGCTGGAGAGACAGTGGGCTTTGATAATGAGTGAGAAAATAGGACAAGGAGCTCTGTTTAGACCTTAGTGAAATTCTTCTTCTTCTTCTTCTTCTTCTTCTTCTTCTTCTTCTTCTTCTTCTTCTTCTTCTTCTTCTTCTTCTTCTTCTTCTTCTTCTTCTTCTTCCTCCTCCTCCTCCTCCTCCTCCTCCTCCTCCTCCTCCTCCTTCTTCTTCTTCTTTTCTCTCTCTCTCTCTCTCTCTCTCTCTCTCTCTCTCTCTCTCTCTCTCAGTAGATGTACCCATTCTAGACCCCAAAGGACCACTAGTCACTGTCTTTTCACAACGACCTATCAACTAAGATGGAGTTACCATGTCATAGTACACACTTGCACTTCCAAGGGCTTTTCTGAGGCCTGCTCTTGACCCATGGCACCTGACAGAGAGGTGACAGCAGGGTTCTAGACAGAGATCCTTCTCATCTAGAGTGGACTGGAGGTCTAGTGGGTAATCTTTGAATAGGGAAGACCTGCCATGTTTATTGATCTGTTACTCATACAGGTTTTTTTTTTTTTTTTTCCTGATTACTTCCTTGACAGCAACTGTGGTTTCTTTTTCTTTTCTTTTCTCTCTTTCTTTCTTCCTCTCTTCCTTTCTCTCTCTCTCTCTCTCTCTCTCTCTCTCTCTTTCTTTCTCTCCTTCCTCCCTCCCTCCCTCCCTCCCTCCCTCCCTCCCTCCCTCCCTCTCTCTCTCTCTCTCTCTCTCTCTCTCTTTCTTTCTTTCTTTCTTTCTTTCTTTCTTTCTTTCTTTCTTGCTTTCTTTCTTGACAGGGTTTCTCTGTGTAGCTTTGCGCCTTTCCTGGATCTCGCTCTGTAGACCAGGCTGGCCTTGAACTCACAAAGATCCACCTGCCTCTGCCTCCCAAGTGCTGGGATTAAAGGTGTGCGCCGCCACCGCCTGGCACAACTGTGGTTTCTAATGGCAGTTAGGCTTGTTCCCATTCTTGATGCTGCACATTGATGGGAATCTCCTTTTCTAATGAATTAGGTGAAAGCTTCTTTCTTACTGAACTTCTATAAGCAAACACCCTGTTCACTTACTGCCTTGCACAAGGCAGGTAACCTTTTGTCGCTCACAAGGTAAAACTGTGGCCTCATCAGATGGGGACCATCACGCCTGCATCTAAAATTAAGTGGCTTGTCTGGCAGGTGGTCTTCAGTTTAGCAGAACTCTCTAGAGATTATGTTGAGCACACAGCTGAAATGATTCTCTAGGCTTTATAACTTATAAATATGTTAACATGAATGTCCTTGGCTCTGAAAAAAATCTCTGAAACCACCCTGTGGTTTTTCTGGAGTGATCGTCCATGGAACGGGGTCCTCCCAGTTGCTCCAGAAAAGCCTGTGACAAGGTTGACCATTCACACCTTCAACCATTACCCATTTAGCAAGGCCATTTCTGGGTATCAGCTCAGCTTGCTAAACAGTGGGAAGCTTGGTGTCTTGTGCTCAGACGCCTCAGAACACAGCAGAGAACAGTCAAAGCTCCCCGGGCTGTTTTATGAAAAGCATTTCTTGTGGCAACAGGCATGCAAGAGCTAGAGCTGGCCAGGTTCTATGTTTTGTATAGCTCCTTTTGCTTGAAAGCAGAGTTTTTAAAAATAACCGAATGTGCTGGCAAAGGGCCTTTGTTCATGTTAGGCAGGTGGTCTCTTAAGGCAGGTTCAGAACATATTACTCTGATGGGAAATAAACCACGTACTTGAGGCCTTTAGCTATTTCTGATGGTGGTCTTTGGGTATAGGTGGTCTCTTTAGTAATTTTATTGCACATATTTAATGCATATATTGATTAACACTGGTTTATTTAACAGCATGTGCAGCATCTAGGCACAAACCCTGAATGGACAGTATTAGAATTAGCTTAAATTTTTATAGATGTAATACAACTGCTATTTCTATGGCCATTTAATGTGTTCTGGCTATAAAATACATTGCTTATGCTAAGTTTGTGGGTGGTGCTGGAGAGAGACTCCAAAGGACCAGCTTGGGAAAGTCTGTTTACCCAGCTAGAGCTCAGACACTCTGTGGAGGATTAGAATTGATCCCGAATGAAAAGGCAGGCTCTGTCTCAGGTCAACAGATAATCAGGGCCTGCGAAGGTTCTGTCAATCAGTATCACAGTTTGAGACAAGCCATAAAGCAAAGACTGGGTGGAGCCTGGGCCGTGGTCTTGTCCTGTGATATAATGTGACACCTACCTTCAAGTACCTCTGAATCAATGGCTACCCCAGGCAGGGGAAGACTAGATGAATAAAAAGAACAGAAGAATAATCTGTTCCCTTTTTAGAATTGGACATTAAAATACATTTTTTTAATTTGAGAATTTTATACAATATACTGTTCACACCCCTACTCCTCTCCCTTATCCTGCAAGATCCATACCTTCTCCAACTTCATGTACTTTTCTTTTTCTTTTCCTAATAACCCACTGGGTCCAATTTGTGTTGATTGTATTTTCCAGGGTGTGAGGCCATCCACTTGAGTGTGGTTGGCCTACCAGGTGTCACAGCATTAGAAACCCTGTTTCTTTTCCCCCTAGAAGCCACCAACTGTTAAGGACTGTGCATGTTTTAAGTGCAAAGGCGCTCTGTCTTTCTAATTCTGCACAGCACCCGGCACCCATGTCATCACATTAATTTTTGAAAAACAAATCTGAGAGAGTCCTAGTGGTCTCAGGCCTAAGGCTGATTTAATGGCAAGTCTTCAGCTTAGAGTGTTTTTGCATTTTACTATCGAATTTCTTTGTATTACTAATACATAGAGATGAGAGAAAAGCCACCCCTGCCGAAATGGCTGCAAAATTAATGGCCTCATAAATACTGTTTTTGACATTCAATTTTAGTATTCTAGCTCAATATTTCCACCTCCATTTTGTATTGTTTCCCTGTGCTGGGGTCATGAGTGGGACTGGTGCATGGTTTGCAGAGATCCACCACTGAGCTGCGTCCCCAATGAGGTTCCTCTCGTGTTCTTCGTCTGCAGCTTGAGACTGATGGTGCTGTGTGTCTGGATGCAGTCATCATCTGAGCCCATGTTACTACATATTGAGGTAGAATGCCATAATAACCTTAACTTCATTTTTCTCCAAGTACGTCTTAACTTCATTTTCTTTCTAGTGCATCTTCTTTCATGCCATTGAAATGCAAAAATGAGAAGACCAAGATTGAGGTCTGCACTAATTCTTTAAAATATGGATGAAGCAAAAACGAAATTGGATAATATCTTTTCAGCAAAATGCCACAATGCTTTGTGTTTTCCGTATAATTTGCCTTGAATATCAGCGTTTTGGTCTTCATTCTTAAGGAGTTTATTTTCTGTTGGTCTCTTTATGTGGTGTGTGTGTGTGTGTGAGAGAGAGAGAGAGGGAGGGAGGGAGGGAGGGAGGGAGGGAGGGAGAGAGAGAGAGAGAGAGAGGGAGGGAGGGAGGGAGGGAGGGAGAGAGAGAGGAGGGAGGGAGGGAGGAGGAGGAGAGAGAGAGAGAGAGAGGGAAGGAGGGAGGGAGGGAGGGAGAGAGAGGGAGGGAGAGAGAGAGAGAGAGAGAGAGAGAGAGAGAGAGAGAGAGAGATCTGAAGTTAAGTGACTGGCAGCCTCATCTGTTTGGTCTTTAGTGAGGGCTTTCTTGGTTGTGTCTACATGGAAGAGAAGTAGACAGGAAGTAGGTCTGCATGTGGGGGTCAAGCATGTGGAGTAGCTCTGTTTCTATCCATTTTCTCTCATGAGAGTGAACTCACTCCTCGAGACTGGCTGTACCCGACTCCCAGGCTTCAACCTCATGACACAACCACCTTCATTAAACCCCATCTCTCAAAGGTTCTACTCTTCACAGCTCTCACACTGGGGATTAAAACTTTCAGTAGGTGAGCGTTTAGGGGTCATGTTCAAACCATGCCTATTCAAACCTTAGCTTTCCCCTGTGCCATTTTCCAGAATTATAGACTGGCTTGATGTGAGTTCCTAAGAGATGTCACTTGTACATTTTAGGCAAAGGAAAGAGCATTTTCCATTAGGACTCACTTTATCTCCCTGAGGATAATCAGTTACCATGGACTTCAGGATTTGTTTGTCGAACTATTATTTCAATTGAAATGAAGTTGATGGAAATAATAGCTTATCATCAGAGTTCTACCAATTGTAGCCATTATGGCAGAAACAGTTTTCATATATTTAATTTGTTTGCATCCCAGAAGCTAAATGCTTTCAGCTATTGAATTCATAGTGAGCTTGTTTTTATTCAAAATGGCTTTGAAAAAAAATTTCCTACCAAACATCGCCTTTTCCCAATTCAAGAGGTATTTATTCTGTTTCTTTCTCCCCTTCCTCCCTTTCACACTAAAAATTACTATTCTTTGTCCTTTGTCTGCAGCGTGAGCAGGCTCACTGTGTAGTGGTCTAATGAGGAAATTGCCACAGGGATGTTGATGGCAGTCACACCTCTTTGCCACTGTAGGCTTTCTCTACTTGGTGACCAAGACTCTGGCTTCTGTCTGTAGCACACGTGTTGTTCTGATGGTCTTATTTGGTAGAATGCTGAAATAAAACTTGCTACAGCAATGCCCAATTGCACGACTCATAATTAGTCTGAATAACATTTTCCATTTTAAACCCTGATTTTATGGGGTTTACTGCTTGGCCCATAAAATCACGTTCCAAACTGAGACTTGGCATAATTTTTAGCATAAGCAAATTTACCATAGCTATAAATCACTGGCTCCAGCCTTGACCCTAGAAGCGAAGAGCAAGCTCATGTGAACCAGGGCAGAGGTGACAGGCTTTCAGGAGAGGTACAGCGTCTTTGATGACGCCAGTGCTGTTCATGTGCTGCGTGCGCAACATCAGCAGCCAACCTGCACCCGGGCAGTCCAGTGACATGATTCAGAAAACGGATACCCAAGTGAAGCTCTTCTTTTCAGAGATGTGTTTATGTACACATGCATCTGTCAAGAAGGTTTAAGATTTTAGAGAAGAATGGCAAGAATTAGGGGCACCTCTACCATTTGGATTTGATATGTGATGATATGAGGCTCTCTGAAAAAAAAAATTCCTAAACAAGATTGCTAGCTTTTGTGATCAAACATGCCTTGTTGGAATTCCAGCACCTGTTCCCATGTCCTCCACTTCCCTTCACCACCAAAAGGACATTGGCTGTCAGCCATGAGAGTAAACAATCATTTCAAGTCATTTACCTGACAGGGCCGAATTCTGTACTGTGCTGCGGTGGCTTTCCAAGCAGGTTCCTGGGCAGCACCTGTTACTCATGAGCTCATTACAAATGTCTGTTGGGACCATTCCCAAGTTTGCTGAACCGGAAACTGTGGAGTGATGCCCAGAAATCTGTCCTTTAATCAGTGATTCTGAGGACTGTCATAGTTAAGAGCCAGTGGTGCGGTGGCTTGGATGAAGGGCTCTGTGATCACAGGGACCTTTACCACAGCTCAGCTCTTGAATGCCCCCAAGCCTTTGTGCTCAGGCTTGGTCCTCAGCCTTTCATGTTGGTAGGAGGTGATGGGACCCCTAGGATGTGGGGCCTGTGAAAGGAACTTAGGTCATGGGGACATTGAGATCCTGCTCTTCCTCTTTTCTTCTCCTTGCTTCCTGGTTGCTAGCAGGTGAGTAGCCATCTTCACCAAGTAGTCCCATGCTCTTGTCCTGAAGTACGGTTGCCATATTATACAAAAATAATATAGGTTGTGTATAGACAACCTGACTTTATCTCTGGGTTCTTTAATCTTTGGTACTTTTTGACCTGCCTGATCTTCAGTTGCTTTATTTATAAAATGGACATAACTATAAAGAAACTGAAAATAAGTGCTTTATGTGGTTTCTAAAATTTATTTATTTGTTTCCTTATATTACTTTTTTGTATAATCCTGGCTGGCTTAGAACTTGCTGTTGACCTTGAACTCACAGAGACCCACCTGCTACTGGCTCTCAAGTGCTGGGATTAAAGCCACAAGCTACCATGCTTTACATAATATTTATATTTTATCATGCACACAGCAGATTTCCTTCTGGAATTTTCATATATACTTGATTTTGGAGGACCCGCCCCCTCCTCTTCTCCTCTCTACCTAGCCCCCTCCTTACATCCTCTCAATTGCTTTCACCCTTAGTTTCCCCTTTCACTTTTATTTATTAAATTATATATATATATATATATATATATATATATATATATCCGTCAAAACATCATGTAATGCCTAACAGTTATGATACAGACAAAGATGATAGAAGTGGGTGATATGGTTTCAATGTATCAAGCTGAGATCCTTAGGCCTGGGCTCCTACTAACCCACACAGCCTACTTTGTGGTGTGACCTTTGGTGAGTGGTAGTTGACATTCCCCATCACTGTGGTTGTGATGTCAACTGATTCTCTTCTTAAAACACACAACCCCAAACACATAGAAGGGTGGGTGTGGGTAATAGAGGTAATTCAAACAAAAAGCAATGAACAAAGAAGTTTTTTTTCTAAAAACAAGGAAAAATGTTTTATTTCATAAAGTTAAATAATGTGCTTTTCAGGTTATTTAGATAGAAGTTAATCATTTAGTGGAACATATATTAAAAAAACCCATCAAGTTTGAGGAATTCATTTATTGGAATGCTTTCTGGGGACTATTTTAAGGCAATAGATGACGTGTATAGAATACTATGTAAAGGAATGTTGCCACAGAAGTTCCACAATTTTTATCATGTCAATGATTATGAATCTGCCATGACCTTTCAACAGTGAGAGCACATGGTTCTGTTACCACCTGAAACTGTGCATCTTTATTTCACAGTTTAATGCCAAAGATGATAACACATTAAAGCTTTAATGTGCTCCGTTTCTTTTCCAATGCTCTGATAAAGCACTCCGACACAAAGCACCTTACAAGATGGGAAGGGCTTATCCAGTTTACACTTCAAGTCACAGTCCATCATTGAGGGAAGTCACAAAGCAGAAGCCACAAGGAACATTGCTTGCTGGCTTGTTCTCTCACTCACTGACAAGCTCATGCTTAGTTAGCCTTCTTATGCAGAACAGGGCTGCCTGCCTAAGGGTGGTGCTGCCCATAGTGGGCTAGGTCCTTCTGCATCAATAAATAACCAGCATTACCTCCCCCAACACCAGACATGTACACAGGCCAATCTGATGTAGGTAAGTCTTCAATGGAGTCTTTCCTCTCAAATGATTCTAGGCTGTACAAAGTTGAAGACAGCTAACTAGCACAAAATTTAACTTCCATAAAAAAGGTATTTGAGGGGGCTGGAGAGATGGCTCAGAGGTTAAGAGACTGGCTGTTCTTCCAGAAGTCCTGAGTTCAATTCCCAGCAACCACATGGTGGTTTACAACCATCTGTAATGAGATCTGGCACCTTCTTCTGTATACATAATAAATAAATCAATCTTTTTTTTAAAAAAAGGTATTTGAAATATAAATACCCTGTAATGGTAAGTCCTCAAATAGCCCCCTGTGATATTGAACGTGCCTAAGGTTCCATTGTTGTCATAACCATCATCATCCTCACCACCATCATCATCATCATCCTCACCATCATTATCATCATCATTGTCATCATTACAATCACCATCATTATCATCATCATCAGCATCAACATCAGTTGAGTTTTATGTAAGCCAAGCTAATCTTGAACTCCCAAGTGGCCGAGTTTGGCCTTGAACTCTTGATCCTCCTGATTTTACCTTCCAAGTGCTGGTATTACAGGTGTGTTCCATCATGCCTGGCCCTGGTTTTATCATTATCGCCCTGTTTAGAAACAAGTAGGTTTTTTTTTTTTTTTTTTTTTACTTTGAAACTTAGAATTTTTATGTTGAAAAGTTTTACACCTTGAAAGCAGCTGTAATTTATTTTTTACACCTTTCTATGAGTGGAGACACATGCATGCACACTTCTCTCCATAGTTCAATTTTCTGTCCATCCTAGACTTGGTTTTTTAAGTGACCACATAGACACAATTCAATTCAAACATTTCATTCCTGAATTGGATCTAAGTACAAAGTAAGACAAATGTAACAGGGAGGCTAAGTTGTTGTGTCTTGAGTACAGCATATGAACCAAATATGGCAAGGTGATACCAAGCCATTTCAAAGAGCATCCTCACATGTGGATGTGAGATGGAGAAGGTTGCTTGGGAGTGGCTTTAAGTCAAGTCCTTCTGTGGTGATGGTCAAACACAGGAATCGGGAAAATTGACCTTTCTGAGAGTAGAAATGAAGGGCAGAATGCAGCTTCCAGGGGAGAGAGGCCTTTCTCCCCATAGCCAACCCTGGCTCCCTTTCCCCTTTTTGAGTGGAAGAGAAGATGCCGCATGGCATCAACTACTCTCCTGCATCTAACAGCTTGATTATGTGTTCTTTGTCCTTATTTGTTACCCTTAAGAGTTTCTTATATTTTTCTTATCAAATGTCTTTTCTATGTGACATCCCCTTTGCATGTGCTCTTGAAATAGCTCTCTGATATTTTGTTTAGGACTTTTCTACTGTTGTTCACTACAGGTATTGACCTATAGCTTCTTTTTATTTATAGATACATTTTGCATTTGGTCTTAAAAAAGAGTCTAGAAGCCCCCTCCCTGCCCCCAGAAGAGTCCACAAGGGCTGACATTAACTGGCTGCTTCTATTCCCACCTCTGTGACTCATTTATTCACTGCATTACTGTATAAATAAAAAATACTTTAGCAATGGGCTCTGTTCCTATGGACCATTCTCTCAAAAATTATGGACTGACTTCTCCTTGGAATCTTATTTTCTAATTGAATGATAATATTTTTCAGGTCTGAAAATATTCAGTTGGATTGGGCTTGGAATTACATTTTAATTACACATTACCGAGAGTAGACTGGTAGTGTTTTTTCTGAACCTTAAATTCATTATTTGAAAATGTTTTACACGTATACAGTATGTCTTAATGATGTCCACCTCTCATTTTTCCCCTTCAGCTCCCCCAGGCCCCCATCTCATCTCCCCCTCAACTTCATGTGTGCCTTTTATAATTTATTTACTTTTTAACACACTGAGTCTGATTAGTGCTTCCCATAGGAACACAGCTATGCTATGGGGTCATCAACTGGGGTATGGGGAATCTACCAAAGGCCATTCTATTAAAGGAAATCAACTCTGGAGCTATCAACTGCTCCTCAGCTGGGGGAGGGGACAGGATTCACCAGCCCCTTCCCCTTGCGCTGAAGCTCTTACCTGGCTTGGTCTTGTGCGGGTCTTGTGTAGGTAACCACAGCTGCAGTGAGTTCAAGTGTACCACAGCTATATCGTGTCAGGAGGCCAGCTTTTCACCACGCTTTGCCATCTCCTCTGTCTCTTCCATTCTTTCCAGCCCCTCTTGCGTGAACTTCCCTGAGCCTTGGCAGGGATTGAGCATGGTTATCAATGTCTCCTCCACAGTGGAACACTTATTCTCGGTATTTTGAACAGTACTGCTTCTCTGCATTAAACACGACCCACTGCAGTAAGAAGCTTCTCTGACTTGGGATCAGAGCCAATCTGGATGTCCATAAATATGTAGATGGCAGTTTGACAACATGGCCGCTTAGAAAAACGCCAGCAAGAGGTTCTCTCTCCTAGTCCCCATGATTTCCCTAAGCCATGGGATTTGACTATGTTTACTGTACCAGATGTGAATTTTCTCTTGTGGAGCGGGTCTCAAATCCAATCAGGTAAGTGGTTGGTTACCTCATAAACAGTCTAGCCTGAGCGCCTCTTGCCTGGCAGGTCAGTATTGCAGCATGTGGGGTCCAGTGCTGGATAAGATCATTGATGTCTTTTCTCCCCTGGCAGCTGCAGAGAACCTTCCAGCACTGTGAAAGCTGGCCAGCGGTCAGGGTTTTCTGGTCAATTCAAGATTGATTTCTCTGTGTCCTGAAATGTGTGGTGTTTTTAGTAATAGGATCTTACCATCTAGTTACGTGGGTAACCCAGAGAAACAGCAACAGCCTGTGTTTCTTTGAGTGCCTGTGGGACCTCTCTGACCAATAACTAACTACTAGGGAGGTAACCCGTGCCTGGCACTGGGATTTTCATTCAATAACTCATGTTTTCTGGGAGTAGCAATGTTCCGTAAGGTAGGGTCCTTCTCAAATTTCTTTAACAATGACATTATTAATTAGCTTAGGAGCTCTTGGGATTTCCTAAGGCATCTTCATCCTTCCTTAGTTTTGGTTAGCCCCACCCTGTCTTCTTGACCCCTTCTTCACTTAAACCTTTAGCCCCAGGATTCTCCACCCGACCCCTGCTCCTTTGTACAACCTGTGCGCTACTGTCCCCTCACTGCATTTTTTGCTTGGTTTGGAAGACACAGACTTCCAGGCAGCCTTTTCACTCATGCTTCTTTCATTGAACCTTCCTTTTGCCTCTCACTTCCTCATCCCCACCAAGAATGCTTGCTTGATTCTGTTCCCAGAGTTCCCCATATACACATTAATTTCACATACATTCTACTGCCCACCCTCTCCCTAAATGCCTCCCCCTGCCAACAGACCCTGTCTAGTCTTCTAGTTTCCACATGTATTATGTTAAACAATAAAAGGTTTTCAACTAGGACCCTCATATGAGAGAGAACCTGAGGTGGTTTTTTTGTTTTGTTTTGTTTTTTTCTTTGAGATCTAGGTTACTATATTCACTGTAATATTTTCCAGTTCTATCCATTTCCTTACAAATTCAATGATTTTATTTTTTTCTTTATAATTGGATTATATGTACCATATTTTTGTTATCCGATCTCCAGTTGATGGACATTTAAGTTGGTTCCATTCCCTTGCTATTGTTAATGGAGTGTCAGTGAACATGGATGTACAAATATGTCTGTCATAAGATGTATGCCCCGGAGTGGTTCTTGCTGGGTCATATGTTAGGTCTATTTCTAGTTTGTTTGTTTGTTTGTTTTTGTTTTCATTTTTCATGACAGGGTTTCTCTGTGTAGCTTTGTGCCTTCCCTGGAACTCACTTGGTAGACCAGGCTGGCCTTGAACTCACAGAGATCCACCTGCCTCTACCTTCTGATTGCTGGGATTAAAGGCATGCACCACCACTGCCCGGCTATTTCTAGTTTTTGAGAAACCCCCAGAGTGGTTTCCAGAGAGATTCCCATCAACAATACAGGAAGGTTCTCCTTCCCCTGGATCGGCAACAACATCTGTTGTCATCCTTGCTCCTGCTGATGGTCATCCCGACTAGGGTGATGTAGACCTGGCATAGTCAGAGTTTCCCAGACATTTCTGCCTCCTCCTTCTGAGAACCCTTTGATTGGTTCCACAGTCCGTTTTTTATTTTGGTTTATTTTCTTGGTGTTTAGGTTTTTTGTTTTTGTTTTTGTTTTTGTTTTTTTTAGTTTCCTGTGTATTCCAGATTCTACTCTTCTGTCATATAGGTAGCTAGCTAAGATGTCCTCTCATCCTGGGGATTTCTACCTTACTTGACTAGACTATAGAGTTGTGTTTTTTTTTTTTTTTTTAACTACAATTATGGTATATGTCTCCATTTATCCTGTCTTTTAGTAAAATTTCCTTTGGATTGGTACTGACTTCTCTGTTTACATGTCTAATTTTTCATAGCTATCATGAATTGAATATTTTGAAGCAAATATTGGGGTCTTGGGAGATAGTCAGAAAGTACTTGCTTTGTAAGCAAGAGGCCCCGAGTCTACTAATCCCTGGAACCCAGGGCATGTGGGGATGGTGGTGGCACACACTTGTAATCTCAGGTCAGGGGAAAATGGAGATGGGAAGATCCCTGGAGATTGCTGGTCAAACTGTCTAGTGTAATTGTCAGGCACCAGCACCATGAGAGATCTTGTCTAGATGGAGGTAGATGGCATTTCTAAGGATGGCATTCAAGGTTGTCCTCTGGTTACTACACATGTGCAAACACATGCATGCACACACATCCCATAAGCACCCAGATGTGAACACACACATACATTAAAAAGGAAATAGCTTTGAGTTGTTCATCCCAATGAACACTGTTAATTACAAGTCGTTTGCATGTGTGCATGTGTGCGTGTGTGTGACAAATACCTGTGTGCATACAGAGGCCAGGGAATATATTGAACATCCTGTTCAATCACTCTCTGTCTTTTTCTCTTGAGAGAGGTTATCTCATGGAGTTAAGCTGGCAGTCAGCAAGTCCCAGTAATTCTCCTGTTCCTGCCCTTTCACAGCATGGGAGTTACAGATGTGCACATGACCATGCACAGCTTTGTATATAGGTTCTGGGGACTTGAACTCAGGTCCTTACACTTGTACAGGAAATGTTCTTCCCACAGGACCATCTCCCCAGCCCCATGAAGGCCATTGACTTTTTAATGCTTATTTTATAAGTCAATCACTTTAGTTCCTAAATTTTATTATAGTTTCTGGGTGATTGTTCTGGAAGCATCCCCCACCCCTTTTTAAAGAAGGCTTTGATGCCTGGTGTAAGATAATTTAGAAAATGGCCATCATGCCTATCTGGCCCTCTTTATTTATATGCAGCAGCTGCTGTAGTGGTGCATAAACACACAGCAGGGCCCTGTCTCTGGTATTTCCCATTCTCCCTCCTTACCCACATTACTTCATGTGTGTGCTTTCCTGCTTTGCTCTATGCTGGCTTGTAGCCGTAAATTTTCTAAGGTCCCACCTGGCCCCGCAGTCCCAAGTTCCTCCAGTCCTGCCCGGCCCCACGGTCTCTCAGCCACTTATAAAATAATCATTCAGAGGCTTAATATTAATTATCAACTGTATGGCCTATGGCAGACCTCTTGCTAGCTAGCTCTTATAGTTAACTCAACCCATAACTATTAATCTATGTATTGTCACATGTTCCATGGCTTTGCCTGCATACCATTACATGTTGCTCCTAGGTGTCCCCCTCATTCTGCCTTTCTCCTTCCTGTCTCTCTCCTTGGATTTCCCACCTGCCTCTGAACTGCCTTGTCATAGGCCAAAGCAGCCTTATTTATTAACCAATGGGAACAACATATATTCACAGCATATAGGAAGACACCCCCCAGCACTGGCCCCTGCTCTGCAGTGGTTATGTAGCCAATATAAACCTATGTTCCAATTGTGCCATGTTACCCTCCATCAGTTCAAATGTCCCTACAGATCCATGTATACACCATCTTCCTAACCATTGTCTTCCCCTTGCTCTCACCACATGCTGGGCTGGAGTTCTGAAACCAAGCTGCCCCTTTTCTCCTGTTTGTTGCGTACACTTACATCCACAGAGCCACATATTGATAACGAACTTAAATTTCACTGAGCACTTGCTAGGTTCCGGGGGCATGTGCCAATTTGAGACACATACTTCATCCCCAAGGAACTTGTAGTTTATGGAGAATCTGACAGTGGAAGGGAACAAGATGCCCATTTTCATGACAGAGAAATAATATTTCATGTAAAAACTTTGCACTTCTGTACAACTTGTTTATTATTATGCACATGGTCTGTTTTTTTCCACATAGTCATTATTTCCTGTACTTGCTTGTGAAGCCCTGCATGAGCCAAGCCTTCACTCAGCCACACACTGTTCACTCTCTGGGTCTCAGCCAAGACTTGCTCTGTGGCGTTTTGTGTTTATCCCCTCTCTGTATGAGGTGACTGACTAACATCCTCCAAACTCTTCTGGTTGGTTCCCTAAGGCATTTCGAGTGACAACACACTACACCTTCCTTCAGGTCTCCAGCTTCAAAGGGGCACTGGGGAAAGTGGGTGTGCTGAGTGGAGATGGCAGCGATTTCGGTCTTGGGTGGCATATCTGCTGTGCTAAATGAAAGAAGGCACCCTCAGCTGTGGTTTGCTAATTATTAGTGTCTTTTTCCCCCTCCTAGAACAAAGGAGTAAGGAAGAAGTTTCTTTTAAAGAAAAGCCAAAGAATTATTACAGATCTTTCCCTTTGACATTCCTAAACATGAACAGGCTAGATGGTGTCATTTTCAACTCTTGCCTCAACTAGTATTGTTTGAGGGATTTTTTTTTCTTTTCTTTCAAATTATGCTGATTTCTTACACAATTGTGTGTGTGTGTGTGTGTGTGTGTGTGTGTGTGTGTGTGTGTCTACCTCCACACAGAAAATCTAAGGTTTCTTATCCACTACTCTACATACTCAATAGCACCCATCCCCCGAGTTCAGTGCAGAACTAACTCCAGGGTGCTGGTAGCTCAGAGTCCATCTCCCTGTGAGAGACTTTGTATCCACAGACATTGTACTTAGATGTTTCCCCTCATTTTCTCCACCTGGAAAACTACCATTGAGAAAGAAAACTGGGTGTGGTCTTGGAAGATTTGGAGTTTTGTGCATTTTTTATAGATTTTGTATGCTTTTGTTATAGATTTTCTTTCCATTCATCTGGCTTAAGAGCCCTGTTATGTACTAAGGAAATGCACAGAACAGTTTTGTAAGAGGCTTAGGAAAAGCTCCAGAATCATTTTTGCAAGTTTTGTAGATTGCCTCAGGAATTTATAAAAACCTGAGTAGAAAGTGGCCATCTCTCTCTTGTCAGGTTCAAACTGGAAGCAGCTTGAAGTTCTAATAGCTGAGCATTGAACTGAAAGTTTCTCAGAGTAGATTTCAAATGGAAATACCAATTAAATCTACATATGTCACTAAAATTCTAGTCTGTGTTGGTCTCATGTCAGAGGTGACAAAATGCTGGTCCCTGAGTAGAGAGTAGCTGTAGATTGGTTAACTGTTTGAGGCCGCTTTCTGCAAGTGCCAAATATATTTAAAGTCAGAATGTAAACATGAGCCAAGTAAATAGGTGTTTTTATAAGAAACATTTACATTTAGTGTAAGGCAAAGATTGGGAGTGTGATATTCTAAAGTCACCAGTTATAACCATTGAGATCTTTTAGTTTTCACAATTGACAAGGCTGGAATGGAATGTTCAAAGTCTTATGTAAGGTGCAACCAATTTTAAAGTAGCACCTATGAATTCCTACTCAGTTGTCTCTGTCTCCTGCAGATGCACTTGAGAAATGGAGATACTGGGATTCTACTCCAAGAATTGTTATAAGATGCAGTCACCAAACAAGTAAAGAAGAGGATGACAGCTAAAGGCTATGGTGAGAGACATTGATTTTAAATGGAACCTTGTTCATCTGAGTTTTCCAGAGAGCCAAGTAACTTCTTCTTGAGTCAGTGCTTATATTTTATGATTGCCAAAAGTGCTTTTCCTGTTTTGTTTCCTGTAGTAGATTAATCAGTATGTGCCCAAAATCAAGCATGAACTTCAATGTCAAGTGGCTGCTTTGCCTTCGGGACACTTTCATTGATTCAGTTAACCTGTGCTCCCTTCTCATCCTCACCTCCAGACTTTCTGATGGGCTTGCATTTTTGAGGCTTTTGCTTTGCTTTTTGTGAAGTATGGGAAGGAGGATTCTTAAATCCTTTGGGCATCAAGAACTAGTTTGTAGAGCAACACTGTGTTAAAAACAATATAATGCTAGTCAGTGCAACTATATATTTGCTATTTAATTTATACATAGCCACTCATAGGTTATGGGTTTTTTTTTTCCTGAGATTGTACATATGCAGAAATGTAGGCTCAGAAAAAGCTAAATAACTTGCCTAAAGTATTTTAAATGGCAGAGTTGGGATTTGAACACAGGTACATTGACCACGATGCTGTGGTCTTACCTGCTGCTCTAAGGGGCTTTCTGTTCTTGCCTATAAGACAGTCACTGGGAAGTTTACACCAAAACCAAGCCAGAGTGCCTGTATCATCTGGTGGGATGTGTGTGCACTGTCTGTCCAGCAGTGATTCCCGCCACACCATCTTTCTTCAGATGTTGAAAATTCATTAATTTCTGCTTCCTGACCATGGATGCAGCATGGGTAGCTATCTCCAGCTCCTGTTACCACTCCTTCCCTGCCATGTGCTCTCAAACCGTAAGCCCAAATAAAGCCCTTTTGACATTCCATTGTTTCGGTCAGATATTTGTTGTCAAGGCGACAAAACAAGTCGCTCATATGGACAGTCAAGAATTTTCAGCATCCCCTAGCTCTAGGATGCTGAGCATGACTACTCTAAACCCAAGCTGTCAATGCCACTGTTTTACTATTAACTGATTTAGAGATGGCCTTCTGGCACAGGTCTTTTAATAAGACATCAAGATGGTTTGTGATGGCAAGAGGGCTCCATGGGTAGAAGTGCTCGCTTGGTGAGCCTGATGAATGGGGTTCTACCTCTGGAGCCCACCAGGGAAGGAGAGTACTCCTGAGGGCTGTCCTCTGACTTCCACATGCATTCCTCCCTGACATGAATAATAGATAAAACAAAGAAAAAGACCAAGATAATTTCACATAGTGGGCCCTAGAAAGGTGTGCTTGCTGTGAAAAAGAGGTTAAAGAAAGCTGCGTCTTCTGGCTTCCCCCTCTGAACACTGATGGGTGGAATATGAAAATTGAAGGATCTGCAGCCAGGGTGCAACCATGAGGACAAAAGATAAGGGAAAAAGAGATGGCTCATGATGAAAGGCACAGCAAAATTGCTGAAAAACACTTGAGCAAGGATGGCTAAACTGATCTAGTCTAGAACCACCCTGCATTTGAACCTCTTACTTACAGAAAAAATAATGTGCTCAAGTGATTGAAACACTTTGAGTTGGGTGCCCCCTGCAAGTATGCCAGTTAGTACATCTGTGTTCCAGACCGTGCCCTCTGCCATCCATGTCTTCCATGTATCTTATTCTCTTGCAGATGCCATCACTCTCTTTGTGTATATGTGTGTATATGTTTTATAGTTTGTGTTAGTCTAGGAACTGGCTTGGAGATGTTCTAAACAGATGTTTGAGAGTTTCCCAAAGAGAGATATTTTGAACAAAATTGGATAGTTTTGACTTCAAGAATTAAATATTTACAGTTTCTACAAGCCTCTAAGGCTATCCAGGAAGGAAATTGTAAGTGAGTGTTCTATCACACGGGGTAGAATGAGGAATGCATGCAAGGATCCTCCAGGGACTATCACACTACATGAAATTCTATGCATCTTTAAGCAGACCTGCAAAGTCCAGTGCACAGAGAGCTGGGAGGGAGTTTGGGTTCTTCCAAGGACCTTTCCTCCTCCTGGGATCACCCATCAGTGATTAATGAGGCTCATCTACCTCTGTGTTATTCTCATCACCAGGAGATACTTTCAAGAATTTGAGTAGAGTAGACCACTCTCTCTGCTGAGGTTTCCGGGCTGAGTTCTCCGCTCATCTCATCTGTGACGAGATCACAAGTAAAGGAAGCGTGCTCAGGCGAGCAATGTCTGGGTTTTATTTACTTTTATTTGTGCAGTTTTGTAGTATCTGGGATGCACGTGGCCACAGTCCCTTAGCTGTGACAGGTTGTCCATGTCGGCAGCCTGCATCTGCATTTTGCAAACCAGACCCTTGGCACTCATTTCATGTGAGGCTCATGGTGACAGGGACTATTTCTTTTCTTGCTCATTTGGTTTTGTTAGGTTGGGTCTCTCAGATTCCATACACAAAACTTTATATTCACAAATAGAATTGGACTTGTCTCCAGGACTAAGTTTACTGTAATCAGATGTTAGTTTTTCCTTTTTTTAATTGACGTAAGTAACCATGCACAGTTTGCTGGGTGTCTTTCTCAAGGGTCTCAGAGGTACTGTCATTACTTTAGGTAAGATGGCTTTTAGTCATTTAGGGAGCATCTTTCTGGCTTGTCCTGTTTCAGCAACTAAGGCAGGCTCACTTGCTTCTGGTTGTTTCTCTTAGTAAAGACAAAGGCTCTCATACTTTTAATACCAAGAACTCAGCATAGGGACTGGTCCCTAGAAGCAACTGACTCATAAGCCTTCTTATTTTCTTCTTATGACTGCATGGGCCACCAAGAGAGACTGAAAGGCAAACAAAGCAATTAGGTCTTAGGTACTCTTTTTTTCTAAGCACTACAAAGAGCTAAGTAGAATCCCACTGTGACTGTGATGGTGTTTTGCCGGAAGCCAAGGATTCTGAGAGGTGGATGTTCTCCAGGACTTGGTTTGTCCTGCACAGGGGCAAGAAGCCAGAAGTATATTCACAGGAAATTTATGGTGCTCTTGTTACAGCCCTGGGAGCTGAAGCAAAAGAGCCTTCTTGTCTCCAAGCCTGGGTTTTGAATTGGCAAACACATTAACAAGGCATATCCACAGTTGCAAAAAAAAAAAAAAAAAAAAAAAAAGGGAAAGTTGGAAAAACACTGACTCTTGAGTTATAATTGTCTGATTATGGACAAACTGCATGGAAATTGAAAATTTAATAAGGGAGCTGGCTTAGCAAGTGGGATGGAGGCTTTCATATAATTGGTCAACACAGTGAACAGAAATACATTCAGTGTGTTATTTGCAACTTGACAAGATCAGAATCTTCCCACTACCAAGCATAATGATGGCAGGGCCATATCCATGTGGTTCATTGGGCTTTTCCTACTCATCAGAATTCAGAATGCCACTGTACAAAGCAAGGAGGCTATGTGGGTAGTTGTAAGTAGAATGTCTTTGTTGGAACATGTGATTTTAGGTTCTTTGTGTCCTTTTCAAAATACTGTGGAAAGCACATAAAAATATGAAAACACTCTGCTTGTGAAAGAAACCAACATAGAGGTGAAGAAAGTTGGCTCAGAAGGAGAAACTTCAGGTTTGCTGTTTGAAAGGGACCTGGGGAGCCTTAGTGTTTGAAGAGGTAATCCCCAACTCCAAGCATTTGCTTTAAAAACTTTGTTCTTTCCCAGATCAGAATGAAAATCTAGCTTTGGGATGGTGCCCATCAGCACAGGTTTGGGGATTCTGAAGAAAATGGGAGGTAATGGTATCTTCTAGTTGTCTTCACTCACCACGGCACTCCATCACTGCAGAGAAGCACTGCCTTTCTCCTTATGCTTGGGCAAATGGCGACTGGTGAATAAATGGGACTGTAAAGATAAGGCTACCTACAAAAGTTTTAAAAGGACTCTCTCTCTCTCTCTCTACTCCCCTGATTTCCTTTCTACTTTGGCTTGTGAAACAGCAGTTTCCAGAAATGCTGGTTGACCAAGTTTGGAGATATAGGGAAAAGGAAGAGAAGAAGTGTGAATATGACAGAAGGAATAGCTGAGATATGGGATAGGCTGTTCACGGGTGGTGGGGGATTCAAGAGTATAACAGAATCAAAGACTCAAAGAGAAATCAGGATAGCCACTTTGATTTGTGTCTAGTCTGTCTGTTACATAATTTTGTCTTCTCTTTTAAATAGCTTATATTTGCATTCTTTATTGTGGCCGAGTCCTGTGCTGTTGTTCCCTTTGGGGGAGGGGGCCAAGTAGGCACAGAGTCAATGACACAGACTCTGGAAGAATGTTGAAACAATAAGCTCAGTTTATTCAGGAAGAGGCAAGCCTACCTTGGGGGAAGGTCTGATGAATATGCATCTGCTGGTGTGACATGGCTGCCTCTCATTGGTCCAGGTCATCTCCAGATCATGTTCCAGCTGCTGTTGCTAAGGCCCTTAGACAAACATAGGTTGACTCTCAGAAAGTATCTTATTACTGGTTTGGGCTGACTGTCCCTCAAACCTGTTAGGGATGAGTCATCCCATACTATATCATCTTACCTGTTTTCTATGAATTTGTTAGAGGTTGTGAGATAGCATCTGCATAAGCAAAGTTTACTATGCTATGAAGAGATGGCATTCAATTGAAACCAAGTGATTAAACTCAATCAGGTAGAATAAGACAAGGCCCTGGAGGGGCTTTGTGTCTAAGTCATCTTTTTTGACCATTTTCAAAGTTGTAGAAAGCTTTTTCAAGTGATTTTTGCTACTCTATTTAAGCTGATAAAAGTGAGAGTGTCAATTCCTTGAACAGGGGGAGGGGGCATGATCTATTGAGTGGTCAAAAGGTGTATTGTCCAATGCAATCACAGAGAACAATGGCCCTAGAATACTCAGCTGCTCTCTTTGCTGTGGCCCCAGAGACATATCTGTAGTAGTCCCAGGTTGCCTGCAAGGGGGAATATTAAAATTATTTTGAGTGGAACATTCTGGAATAGTTCCTTCAGCTTTAATGTTCTGACTGGAGGGGCAGAGTAAGAAAAGAAGCAGATAGTAGCAAGGGTAGTGCAGAAGCCCATGTTAAATTTGATAAATGGCTGCTTTAGACAGTGAGAAATTGGATGGATGTGAAGGAAGAGTAAGGCAAAATATAAATGGTGGAAAGGGAAGAGCTCCTAAATGGGGTGGACTTACAAATATTTCAGACAGGATTGTTTTCATTTTAAAAAATGTCTAAAAACATGTTTTCCTTTGAAAAAAAAAAAAAAACCACCAGTCTAAGGGGTTGATCTTCTGAATTCTTTTTAGTTCAATTATGATATGGCTCATTCTCTCCTAGAAAATTTTTGTTTCATTAAAAAGAAACAGATTTGCAATAGGATATATAGGACACATTGTAATCTTTATAATCTATAATCCCTGATGTATTTAGCTACAAAGCACATGATTAATTCAAATTTTGAAGGGTCTGTCACTCCTGATATTAATCGAGTAAGAAACTGATAGACAGCTCAGACCCACAGAGGGAGCACAGTGTGTGGGGTGAGCAGATAACTCTGGTTCTATCGGTTGACAGGGTGTGCATTCCCAGTTTGAACAATCAATACGCATTTACGTTGATTATATCAAATTCCAAAGCTCCTTCAGCTCTCATGGTCAACCAATCAGATTATAGAACTCTGGGGAAAAAATGTCGGTGACCACCAGATGAAAATGTTGCCATGCTCATTCACATGGATGAACTCTCCAAAATGCCTGTCCTGTAAACCCAGGGCCATAAATCATTTTTAATTGGCTAAAGCTGGTTCTTGAAGGAGAGAGATGCAAATACAGTACTGGCGAATGAATCTATTGTGAAAGAAAATTGTGGCACTTCTGATGAATGCTGTGTTAAAAAAATTGCCCCATAGATTGTTTCAATTAACTCAACTTGGATTTATGAATAAACATCATTTCCCTGTGGGTTTCCCAGCCTGTCTTTGTCTTAGAAAATCCACCTCTAATCTGTCAGTCTTCAATGTTTTTTTCAAGTCATATGATTGATACACTAATGCTTTTTAATTTCTACTTTTTCAAAGCCTACTTATAGTCTTGAGTGGTTAAAGACTGATAGTCTATTTGTTAAAATATGTGAGGATAGTTAACAGGATGGACTGTTAATACAGAGAATGGTATAATGAGCTACTTTTGAGATGATTTGGAACACTGGACATGTGGAGGGGCTCACAGTGCACTCCCAGTTTCAGGGCTGTTATAGAAGAAATTGTAGTGAAGTATTTGTTTACACCACAGGAGTGAAACTGTCCTAAAGCTTCTCTGCAAGCAAGGTTACTAATGAACACAAATGATGATATGATTCCAATTTTACAGCACACTTAACGTTGCTGATAGCAATGCTGAGCATAATGAAATCAAATAGGAAGGGGATTCTGGTGGAGAAATTGCCCCCCTGGCTGAGAAAGTGGATACTATTTAGGTATTATTTACCCTCGGTTGGTGATGTACGAGCAAGCACAGTGGCGTTTACTGAGCACATTTCAAGCATGTGCTCACACTGTTTAGAGTGTTTGGTGATTTCCTGACTGGTGTGAGGAAACATCTACTTTGGGATAAGAGAAGGAAAGGGGGAAATAACATTTGAATACTTCAATCTCTCTCAACAGAGAGCTTAAGGAAGGCAGAACTACCCCTCTGAAAAATATAACGTGGATTTTCAAATAACAAGTTGCTTGAATTAACTTGGGGAACCATCGTAGGAAGGAAATCATTGGCTTTTAGAAGCAAATTTCCCTTGAGTACTTTACCCCCTTTTTCCTTTCCTTTGGGCTTTGTAAAAAAACGGAAAAAGCACAGTGTATATTTTCTTCCAGGGACCTTGATGTTAAAAATGTAAAATCCTGGTTAAAGAATGAGGGGGTGATATCATTAGGCCTTTGAAAAGAAAAGAAAATCAGGAAAGCTAGCCCTGTAACTTCAAATTACCTACTCAAAGACTGTTCTGAGCTGTGAAGCCTTCCTGGGAGGCTAGAGCCCCATCCTGTTGTTTGCAGCCAGATCTGTCATCTTTCAGGGAGCCTTTGGCTCCTCAGGCATGCCACCAGCCTGGGTATGCTCGCTCACTGGCCTGGATGTGCTCCTCTCCCACCACAGTGCTTCTCCCTGCTTCCTCTGTCCTGGCTCTTTCCCATCACCCTCAGGAAGCAAGAGCTGATCGGACATCATCTACGTGGCTCAAACACTAGCTGTCTGTCTTCATCCAACTTTTCACATTTTCAAATATTTTTGGTGAATTGATGCAAACATTGCAGTCAGGGATAACAGACGTTCAACTGAGTTTCTGTCAGCGAAGGGGTTAAAGAGGCATTTTTCCATTTAGCCTCAAATTAGCATTCTGGAATGTGAGGAATGTTTTAAACACACACACACACACACACACACACACACACACACACACACACACACACACACGGCTGTGTACATGGTAACTTTTTAAAATGTTAGCTTTCGTATCACAGAAAGCACACACTGGAAGTTAAGAGACCCATTGTTTGAAAGTTCAGCATTTAGGTACTTACCTAAGCACTAGTTACGGCTGATTTAAAGACAGAGGTGGGACCTCTAAAGGCCTTGCCTGTGATGACAGGGTCTGTTTCCGTTGCTTTTTACCAAAGCTTGGACGAGCAAAATTCCCAAGCGTTGGTCTGAAGATTTAGGGCCCACGCTGCTGTTGTTCCCTTTGGATTGGCAGGGGTTTGATTTCTCAGAAGACAGAAGGAAAAGAGAAAGCAGAACAAACAGAGCTACAAATGGTTTTTCAATCTGTCCCTTTGTCAAAAAGGCTCTTTGATATCAAGTGGGTTTCAAGGACTAGGGATTCCCACTGTGGAAGGTTGACTTCCAGACTTTAAGAATATGAGGTATATCTCAGGGCTCTCCTCAGAACCTAGACTGGAGTTTTGGCTTGGCTCCAGGAGGTAGATAGTGACTGTTGAAGGACACAGGCAATAACTTAGGGAACCCACAGAGCATATGGCAGCGCATGCCTCCCCATATTCCTCAATTCTTCTCACCTGGCAGCTCCTCAGTCTCTCTGGTATGCTTACACCTCTGTGGACTGTGAAGCTACTCTTACCTCCATATTTACATCTGAGAAGCCTGGACCGGAGTCTTGGTTACAGAGAGGTGGGTGGAATCGACTGTTCATCTTCTCCACCCTCCCATCCCTCCCCATTTTCTTTATTATTCTTTTCGACTCTGCTTCCTTCAAAAAGGGTTTTTGATGGAGAGTCTTTAGCGTGGCTTTTTCTTTTCCCTTATCAGATCGTCTGATTTAGAGAAAGAAAAGAAGAAAAGTTTGATTAAGCAATGGATCTTGCTCACCCCCTCCCCCATTTCCAATCTATGGCATTTTCCGTCTCCCTCTTGGAACATCAGTGCAAGTAGATGAAAGCTAACCCATTGATAGTCTTTATTGTATCTCTCCTAAAACAGGGAAAACATTTCCTTGTAAGGAAATATTTGTTTCTGTGAGACTAGGTCTCACTTTGGAGCCTAGACTACCCTTACACTTGTGGTCAGCCTCTAGCCTAGTGGTTCTCAACCTTCCTAACGCTGCAACCCTTGATACAGTTCATGTTGTGGTGACCCCCCCCCAACCATAAAATTATTTCATCCCTACTTCATAACTGCAATTTTGCTACTGTTATGAATTATAATATAAATATACCGTATGCAGGATATCTGAGATGTGACCCCTGTAGAAAGTATTAGACCCTGGGGTCGAGACCCACATGTTGAGAACTACTGCTCTGGCCTCAACCTCTCAAGTGCTGGTTTACAGGCATGAACCATGATCATTTGTGGCTAAAATATTACTCAGTCACAGATCACTAGAGGTCTCCTAACCAATCTAGAGCTATGATTCCTTCGTTGGTAGAGCTATGATTCCTTCCTTGGGAAAGTGAGAGCCAGCCAGGGAGCAAGATTCAAGCAACTGGTTTCCTTCCTTCCTGGTTTTGACAAGAGATGGCCTGATGATCCAAGCAGCAGGTAGAAATCGGGGCAGCATCAGTGGGGGAAAACATCATCCTCTCAGAATAAACATGTGCTGTGTGAACCACATTTGGTTTTTTGCCCAGAGTTTCCTTTACAAGTTAGGTGGTTCCAATTTTCTGACAGCAGAGCCGAAGACCAAAGGAAGATGGCTCAAGACAGCTAAGAACCCCACTGCTGGAACCAACAAAGATGGGGAGTGACGTGCTCCCAAAGACAGAGGAGTTTGCCAGCTAGAAACATGTATATGCCAGCACAGTGGAGCCTGTCAGGCATCTGCCTATATCCTCAGGGAGAAAAAAAGATCTATGAAATGTCCCAAACACCTCTCATACAATTTGAACAGTTTTATATTTATTGAAACACATCTTTACTCCAGAAAGATAATAGAGCAGAGCAGAGAGCTTGAGCAAAGAACACCAATACTGAGATCAAAGTTACTGTCTTATGTAAGATTGCTCTATTACTATCTAACATCTGCCATCATCTATCAATCTATGATCTAGCTATCATCTGTCAATCATGCATGCATGCATGCATGTATGTATGTATGTATGTAACTTCTTATTTTGTGCATCATCTGTCCATCATCTACCATCCATTGATGCAATTTCTACTGTGGAATTAGAGTAATTCACAGATTTCTAGTAATTGCATGTAGCTGGTATGATATTTTTCTAGGCTGGACAATCCTAGAATATATTTTTATGTTTGAATTTTGTAATATCTAAAAAAAAATCTTTTTTCCTAAAAAATGTCAGTAGTAATTTTGATCATTGATCTAAAGAAAATACCCTTTGAGATAACCATGCTGTAGTATGAATCAGTCAATCAAGGACCTTCTAAAGAATGAGGCTGAAAACAAAAAGAATGGACTTGTATACAGGAGGTGCTGGGATTCTAGGGGTAAAGACATAAATAATATTGAAATAAGGTCATGTGACTGTAGATGTAACCATCTTGTTAAATAAGAAACACAGAACCGATTGCAGAGTTAAAAACCACGAGGTCAGAGCAAGAGCGGAAAACCTTACCCTTCACTGCTTCTGCTGTCCTTCCTCTCCACAAGAGACCTACTTCTGTGTGTCCTGTCTATTTATAGACTTTCTGTTCTGTTTTCTCATTGGTTGTAAACCCAGCCACATGACCTCCTTGTCACTGCCTGTTTGTACAGACCTCCAGGTCTTCTATGGTTGGTATTGAGATTAAAGGTGTGTGTCTGCCATGCTGGCTGTGTCCTTGAACACACAGAGTTCTACCTAGCTCTGCCTCCCAAGTGCTGGGATTAAAGGCGTGCACCACTACCGCCCAGCTTCTGCTCTGGCTTGCTCTGACCTCAAGGCAACTTTATTAACATACAAATAAAATCACATTTCAATACAAATAAAATATCACTATATGTGACCTTCTAGTTAACAATGTTGCCAGTGGCTATGATGGTTAATCTTAATCACTAGTGTGATTGTACTGGATAAATGTCTGGGAAACTAGTCAATGATATCCCTCTGTAGGACCCTGAAGACAACTATAGATAGGATAAGGAACAGGCTACGACCTACCCAGAATATGAGCATCATCCCATTGAGTGGAGGACTGGTTGAAATAAGAGAAGGCCAGAGAGTGCAGGTATTCTATCTCTGTTTCCTGACCTCTGTGGTGTGAGCTCCACTCCTCTAGTGAATTCTTCTTGCTGTGATGCCCAGAACCTCAGAAACTCTTAGGCAGAAAGTATTTCTCCCAAGTTGTTTTGAGTAGATTCTTGTCACAGGAACAAAAGCCTAACACAATAGACAGCTAGCATCACAGCTATCCCGAGAAAGGAAGTCCCTAAAGGGCCAGCTCTATCATGTACTTCCTCATACTCATTGATGAGTAAAGAGCTCAATGACGACATATACTTATGGGTTCAGAGACTTCTCTGACAAGCCTTAAGACAAGCCTGGTATTCAGAGGAGAAAGTGTGTTGAAGGATGATAATGTTTTATCTTTTGTTTCTGTCATTATCAAAGAGCCTGAAGTAAAGTATACGGGTGTAGAAGGGGCAGGGACAAAGGCTGGAAATCTTACGGATACAGATAACAAAATTTCCCCTCTGCAGTCCTGGCTCCAGGAGAAATGTCACTGTAACCATGGTACATAATAACTATAATAACAGGCCCCTGAATCATTTAACAGTGTCGCCTCACTCTTTTGTTCTTGATATTAGTTCTCTTTTCCCAGTTACAAATTTAACTGTTTAACAGGCTTTCTGGTTTACACTCCAAACCAAATCCATCATTACAATAAAGATGCAAATTTGTTAGCCAATTGCAATCCGGCAGGGTTGTACCCATTTATATGATCACTTTCTCCTTTCATATACTTGCTAATAATAGAAATTTTAATTCAGTTTGACATTTGCCAATGTAAGGAATAGAAGATTAGGTTCCTAATGTTCTTTTAGCTTTCGGATCAAACATTTTTACCTTTATTCATGCTTACTTATTAACAGAGTACTCAGGACTCCCAATTTTCCTTTGAGGGCAGCTTTGTACATAGCTTTGTATTAGTTACTGCTGTGGTATATGACATGTCTTCCGGTAGGCTCAAGTGTTTGGATCCTTGGTCGGTCCCAGCTGGTGATGCTATTGGAAGGTTGTAGGACCTTTAGATAGTGAAGCCTTGTTGGAGAAAGTGGGTCCTGGGTGTGGCCTTGAGGTTCTGTTTCTTTGTCTTGCTTCCTGTTCACTCTCTGCTTCTTGGCTGTGGATGTAATGGGACCAGTAGGTCTCTTGCTTCTGTATTCCCAACCTGCCACCATCTTTTCCACATTGTAATGGGCAGCCCCCTCTTGAAATGTAAGTCAAAGTAAGCTCTTCCCTCCTTAAGTTATTTTTGGGCAGGATTTTTGTCAAAACAAGGAGAAAAATAATTAAAACAAACAAAGAAACAAAGAAGATAGTGTTAGAAATGGCATTACTGATGTGATTAAACCAGGCCACGTGGTTCTCAGATCTTTGGAAGTTGTTTAGCCGTGGGATTAAGAAGCCCTGAAACAGGCTTTATGGTTCCACACCACATTATCTCTCTGATCAAAGCCATCAATACAATGAAGCAGTGCTTGTCAGAGGCTCTTGTGATGGGAATGTGGAAGAGCAGAATGCTGAGGAAAATGTGGACAGTGGAGGCCTGACCCATGAGGTTTCACAGAGGAATGGGGACGTAGTAGTAGAGCCCGAGCTCAGGGAAATTCAGGTTCTATTCTGGAAAAGGCTCTAGCTGCATCTGCTCCTGTCCTGAGAAGAGAGTGAGACTGAATTTAAAAATCAATGTGCTAATTTGTTTGGCAGTGGAAACTTGAAGCCAGGATGGCATGGGGCTCGCATGATAGTTATTGCACACCACTGTCACCTGGAGTCCACAGGGAGTGAGATCACAAAGTGGAGCAAGACCCAGTGAAAAAACGTGTAGCTTGGTGAGAACAAGAATGTCATCTTCAAGTCACCAACAAAGAAGGTCCCAAAGCAGCTGTGTTTGCTAAAGAGATCCACACTGTTAATGAGGAACCTGGAGCTCTGGTTGGGAAAGGTGTCCCAAGAGCCACCCACCACCCACTGATGATTCCATCTTGTGAAAATGCTATTTGGTTTGAATGGAGAAGGCTGAAACTGAGGTCACCGCTGATGAGGACCCCTGCTCTCCTCAGGTTCAGCAGAGAACCTGATTCTACTGTGGTCTAAGGGGACCAGGAGACTTTCCTAGTGAACGACATGACACAGCAGCAATGTCTAACATGGTACTGGGCTTGCAGCATGAAAAATATAAGGTGCGTGCATGCGTATGTGTGTGTGTGTGTGTGTGTGTGTGTGTGTGTGTGTGTGTGTCTGTGTGTCTGTCTGTCTGTCTGTCTGTGTCTGTGTGTCTGTGTGTGTCTTGCTCTACATTTTCAGCAAGCCATGGGGACCAGACTGTGTGTGGCAGGGTTGGCGTCCCTTCAAAGAAGCCCCAAGAGACCATTGCATGAAGTTGTAAAGATGAAGCTAACTTTCAGTGGAGAATGAGTGATGTTCCTGATGCCAGGACCACAGGTCATCTACCAAGCAAGGTTGTGTACCATGGCATGGAGCCAGACCAGATGAGAAGCTGTTGGTGCTGCAGAAGCAGGGATTGAAAGGTGAGGCCACAAGCTCTTTGGAGGCCAGATAATTCCATGAGGAGTTCTATATGCTTGGCATAGAGTTAGAGGATGCAGTGTTCTCCCTGAGAGGATCCAGCCTTGCTTTAGTCTGATTTTTCTATGCCCACATCTTTTTGTATTGGAATTTCCACTCTGTGCCACTGTAAGTAATTATTTATTTATTTATTTTCATTTTATAGGTGGTTCCAGTTAAAAGCCTCAATTCTCAGAAGAGACTTCGGACTTTCAAATAGTGTTGCGACTTTTATAGACCACGAGGACTTTTGAAGCTGCAATGAATGTGTTTTGGATTATGAGATGGCCATGAAACTATGGGCCAGGAGAAGAACACTGTGGTTTGAATGTGAAGTGTCTTCCATGGGCTCATGTGTCTAAACACTCTATTGCTCAAATAATGAATAGTTCTGTTTGGAAGGTTGTAGAACCTTTAGGAGATGGAGCCACACTAGAGGAAGTGGGCTGCTGGGAATGGCCTTGAGGTTTTGTATCCTGGCCCCACTTCTTGTTTACTCTCTGCTTCCTGACTATTAGATCCAAGGAAACCTCTCCACATTGGTGATGGAAGTGTGAGGTGACCTGCCCTCTAGCCAATCAGGAGTCAGAGACCTGAAGTTACGGTTGGGCTGTTACCCATAAGCCCCAGCTGTAAAGCCTTAATGTTAGGTAGGCCCCATGTCCTAAAGGTTCCACAACTTCTCAGTGCCATCAGATGGTGGTCAACTGTTCCTACATGAGTCTGTGTCCAGCGTTCCCCATTCAGATTCCTAACTCGTTTTGGTTAGTAACTCTATCGCTCATTTGAACTTATATTAATGCTTTCAGTATTTAGCTCATTATTTAAAAGTCTGTTTAAATGGCTAAATGGTAGTCACTAATTGCAATTTAAAAAGCTTAGAACATTCTTTTACAAAAATCATGCAACGAGGTCAATTTTACGTCACATATTTGGATTCCTAAAGCTTCCTTCGTGTCATTTCATGTAAGTGCTTTGGTAAGCTTTTCAACATTTGAGGAGAAAGAATTTCATTTTGCAGAGTGTCCAAGCAGTTAAGACTTTTAAAAAAATGTTACATAAACATCTCTGCATTATATTACTTTTTCTTATTGAACTTGTCAAAAATAAACCCACATGCAATTGCCTTCAGAAAAGTGATTTGCTAGATTCCTCTTACCCTTTACTTTATATATTTGGATATCTGTCACAGCAGTATTTAGTTCTGTATTATCTATGTTCTAAATTACACATTCTATTGACATCAAGGAACTGTCTTTTATTCATTGAAGACTTCCAGCTTGCATTCTACTCAGTGTGATACTAATATGAGCCCTTCTTTTATTTTCTTTGAACATCTTGATGCTCTTTTAAACTCATGTGTCTCTTTTGTTTTGCTTCCTGTCAGAGAGAGAGGTAAAGAGGGAGGTAGGAAGAGAGGGGGAGGGAGAGAGTGGGAATAAGGGAAGGGAGGAAGAAGGAAAGAGAGAGAAGGTGCCTTTGGCTGGAGATGAACTCATTTCCTTCCCTCGGGATGCACTGGGGATTGTCACCTTCCTTTGCCCCTCTGTTCCGTCACTACACGTCACAGTCTCTCCTTCTTTCTCTACTGTACTGCTGTATTGACTAGGTTTCCATTAGCTCTTATCTTCTTTACTGCTTTGGAAGTTATACTTTCCATTCTTGTTAACTAATAGTTAATTGTCAAGTAAATACCATATGTTAAACTTTCTATATTTTAACATCAAGACTGAATCAGTACTTACACATTCTTAGTAACAAACATGGAAAACTTTATGTATAGGTTTAAAAATACCATCTTGTTAGTTTTGCTTAAAATTTGTGGGATTGCTAGATCTTAAAGTCATTCATATCAGGACTCAGTAAAAGAAGGTCATAAGGTAAGAAATTGTTGTTTAAAAACAATAATACAAAGATGGGCATGGAGAATTCCATGAAATGGCTGGAGCTGAGAAACTGACTTAGACTAGCCTGAATAAGTCAAACTACAGGACTTCAATCTGATTTCATGTTGACATGGCTGCACATTTTCCACTGCATCTGGATCTGTTTGGGTTTTTCCCTTTTTGGCGGTGCTGGAGATCAGGCTTGCACAGGTTAGTTGAGCATTCTATTGGTGAGAGAGGTTGGCTTCACTTAAAATGGAAACCACGTGGTGGTATCACTGAAACTCACTTGTACAACACGTCAACAAGTTAGGCTGATGCTCATGCTGCCTTGCACCTGAAAAGATGTCCTCAGAGAAATCAGATCCATGATGCAGAACAAAGATTTCTCTGTTGTCGTGGTGTCTAAAAGCACTCTGAGAAACCCAGACTATTACCTGCTAGACAGAAAGAGTTGGAACCAGTACAGGCATCAAGTGAAGGGACCCACAAGTTCCAGGGTTAAGAGTTTAGATTTAATCTGACTGACTGAGAAAGCATGCCCTTTAGTGCAACCAGCATTCTGTCTGACTAAAGCTTTGGAAAAGCCTAAGAACAATCATACATTTTTCACCCATGGGGTAACTTTTGTAATGTCCTCTACTCTGAAGCTTTTGGTATATTTAGGAAGTATTGCACTCCTACAGAGCTTTGTTTAAATCCTGTGCATCAGGATTTTAGTTCCACATGGATTACTTGTCCCAAGGAGCACACCTTCTAATCAGAGCATCACAGTCCTGGGCCATCTGTGGTACATTTATGTATGTCACATATAGCCTGTTCTTTGTAAAACTATACGGAAGTGATTGTCCACTTTTTCTGGTTTTAACAACATCTGTTTAATCAATTAGTAAGATCTGTGCTGAAACTATGATGCCATTGCCTATTCTGTTTACTGAGAGGTTAGAAAATGATCTAAGAATATGGTTTTGGAGATGAACCAACACTTACCTCATCAGAAGTCCATGCCAGGAGAAGAGTCAGGAAATATCAGTTAACTGTAGGTAGTAGGCACATATGAATTATGAGGAGATGGGGTGGGTTTATACAGACCATTAGACAAGAGAGTAGGTTAGCATATTAACCACAGTGAGTTTGTAGAAAACTTGGCATGTAGTCTGTACAACAATTAGCAGCAGAAGAACATTGATAATCCCATGCAGAGTGAGGTATCTGCATTGCAGCACCTATCATGTGATACAGTGGTTCCCCAAACGCACAGCATTTGGAATTGACATTCTCAAATAAAAACAAACAGATAATGAAGTGGAAAACCTCAGATCAGACTAGTCCCTATTGCATTTGCTACTTTTCTATTGTGTGATAGAACACCATGGCCAATACAACTGATATAAGGAATTATTCAGACTTACAGTTCCAGAGGGATAAGAATCCATCACCTTTATGATGAGATGTGGCAAGCAGACAGGCATGGCACTGGAGTAACGGACTGAGAGCTCACATCTTGAACTATGAACAGGAAGCAGAAAGGGAAAGCAGGAAGTACTAAAGTCTTTAAACTCTCAATCCACCCCCCAGTGACATACTTCCTCCAGCAAGGCCATACCTCCTAAACCTCCCAAATAGTGCCACCAACTGAGGACCAAGTATTCAATGAGCCTCTAGGGGACAATCACATTCAAACCATCACACCCATAGAGACAGCCTCCCCCTCCCTCTATACCTGTACCCACAATAGTGTAGTTTATAAACTACATGTAGCATGACATTGAAACACTAATAATTTAGTTGAACAACTATAGCAATATACTACATCCTTGTCCAGAGGTGGCACCACCCACAGTGGGCTGGACCCTCTCATATCAATAGTCAATCAAGAAAATGCCCCAGGGACTGGCCAATATGCCAGTCTGATGGAGGCAATTCCTTAATTCGGATTCCCTCTATATCCAGGTGATTCTAGTTTGTCAAGTTGACAAAAAAAAAAAAAAAAAAAAAAAAAAAAAAGCTAATCATCCAGCTTCCAACCTTTAAATTTGCAAACTATACCCTCGTCTTGGCCCAGCCATATTATATTAATAACTTATGCTTCTCTGTGCAATCCAGAAGGACCCCAACCGTGTTTGAATTAAGGGGTTTTAAAATCAGAGCACCTACACCTTGCTTAACATAGAGACACCCCAAGCTGCTTTGGGTCAGTGTTTTATCACAGCAACAACAACAACAAAACTAATATAGAGACTGAGAATCAATGGACTTAAGTCAGCTTACAGTGTGAGAAAGAAAAATGGACTCCACAAAATATTTGGAAAGGAAAGAAAGACTATGGTGATTGTAGCTAGTGAGGGACAACGAGGGGCCAGTGAATCCTATAGTTTGGAAGAAGGTGTTGGGATGGATGTAGGCCTCAGGAGGGGACATGGTTTTGGACCTAGAGTGTTTCAGGTGGCTGTTCAAGAGGAAATGTTAATAAGTATTTGAGTTTCTGCACCTTAAGTTCATGTCTGAAGATGAGGTGAGGCATGTGGATTCAGTGAGGAATCAGAACATTGAAGTCCTGCAGAGCGGGAGTGAAATTCCCTCTGTTGACTGTGTTCTTCAGAGCTTAGAGTCCAGAGCTTGTTGCTCCTTCCCTGGTAAGTTTCTCTTACCTCCTGCTGATGGGATTCAGGTGAGGTAGAATAACAACTGAGGAGCAGCATACATGGCCTTCTTAGATGGGTTATATTCTCAGGCAGATGGTGTTCTCACTGAAGGCAGAGACCTCTGACACTCAGAAGACCTTTGGGTTGTTTTCTGTTTGTGAGTTGTTGAAACAGAGAAAGGTTACCTGGAATCTGGGTTGCACAAATTGCCAAACCACCGTGTCTACCACTTGACTCTGCTGGATTAGGCTAGAACCGAGTAAATGAATGCCTCATCGTGTGTCTTTCCACATAAATATATGTCCTCACCCACAGACAAATTTAGAAAACTGCGTGGTTTTAAGGAAAAAGGAGGCTGTTTGTCCAAGAAATGTGCAATTTTCAAAACCCAGGTAGCAATCTCAGCTCTTGTAAAAAGCCACCCTGAATCTTGCCATTTGGAAGCAATCTGTACCTACCATGAGACAGTGCAAATAGCAGGGGTTCCAGGACTGGGGAAATTCACAAGTCCTGCTGTGGCACTGGGAGCCAATGAACTTTAGATTTCACTCTCCTTCTTTGTTAATTGTCCATAAGGATACATGGATCACTCTGCTGCTTTTTTCTCCCTCTTCCAAGCCCCAAGCCATGAAATACCTACAGATATAGATGACTATAAAATGCTGCTATTCCCCTATCATTCAGCATCATCCTTTTTCTAGAGGAGGTTGGAGAATGGCTATTAGTCCTGAGCCTTTTCTTTTGTGGGGTCCTACTGAAATGTGAAATGAATATTTCTCTTTAAGAAATAGCTACCTTTAAGTTCATCTGTCTGGAAGCTAGGAAGTTACGCCTAGGTAGGGTTGTTGCATGGAGGGGGGTGGGTAAGCAACAGAGAGTCTCTCCCTCTGATCCCCTCGGTGCTAAATGCAGTGTGTTAATGTTGTAGTGGATTGTTTGATGCTGTTGGATTGAGTTAGAAAAGCATGGCACTTGTTTGATTTTTCTTTCTATGTGATCTTTAGATGTTGAAGGTCTATATAGGTATATTTGCCACTGAAAATTATTTTTAACAAGGATGTAGTAATACCCTAGTGTTCAGTTTTTTATTGTATTTTTTGTTGTGGGGGTGGGGAGTATCTGTAGATACCAGGAAACTCAAAAGGGGCCATTGGTAGGGAAGGTGAAGAAAGACCTTTAGAAAGTGGTAGTTCTACACAGGTGACATGCAGGGAGAAAGGGAAATAATGAGGAGGGAGGGAGTTTTAAGTGGTTAGAGGGATGGAAGGGTAGAGTAGATATGGGTGTAGGAGCAGGGATAATTATAAGGATGCTTACAAAAGCCATATGGAAACACACACACACACACACACACACACACACACACACACACACCATATAAAAGAGTTTAATTAGCATTTCCTTCACAGGAGACAATGCTTTCTCCAGAAGCCAAGGGTTACTAAATAAAAAGCCCAGTGCCAGCTGTGGGATCTTCTGCTGGAATTGTTGGCCAGGGGTGTCCCAGAGACCATCCAAGAATACAAGCAATTACCATTACTCTTAGTTGTCTACCAGAATTTGATGGTAAGACCCTTTTGCTGTACATACACTTTAGTCACAGGGCATGGAGAAATCAAGATAGTACTGACCAGGACACTTCCTCCTTGATGCCTACCTAGACTTATTCCCAAAAGATACTACATAGGCTGACGAGGAGAAAGTCTTCAGTAGTCTTACCCAGCTGTGAACCACATGAGCTACAACAAGAACCAGCATGGCAAGAGGAAACACATACCCCATGATGGGGGAGCTCATAGACCCTCTGAGGTGAGTCTACTGCTATTTCGTCAAGCAGACATAGCATTAAACTGCCTCGTAAATGTATCTCTCTATACCCATAGAGTATGGCAGCCCTCAGAGCTCATTACAAGGGTTTCTGTGTGCAGTAGATGGTGGCTATAATCCTTACTCACAACTAGTCAAAGAGCAGCGGCAGCGGACTGCTCTGCCACACATTGGATATTTGTATTTTACTCACCACCCCCAAGGCTAGAAATGTATCTTGGAAGAGGAAGTGGAAATGTTGTAAGAATCAGAGGTCATAGAAGAGGGTCAGAGTGAAATAGAATCTTCTGGGTACCACAGACCTGCTGTACTCATGAACGCACAGCAGCTGTGGTGGCCCTTACAAGGCCTATATAAGAGCAAGTCAGACGACAGTTCAGCCTGGAGGAGGGAGAGCCTTGTGAGTTCCCACCCATAACTGAGGAGCTATTGATAGCTGGTGGCTTTGGAGGGAGGAGGAATCAGATTTCTTTAAGGGCGTGGTGTGTGAACCAAATCCCTGTGCATGGTCCCACACCCATGAATATAGGGGCAACACAAATTGGACTTGGTGGGTTATTAAACAGTGCACAAAGTTGGGAGGCAGTGGGGAGGAGGGAAGTGCATCTAGGAGGAGCTGAGGGGGGTGTCAAGTGACAATTATGATTAAAAACATTATATGCATGTATGAAATTCAGAAGAATTAATAAGCAAATTACATTAAAATACATATAAGTGAGTACAAGAACCATACATACATAGTTTACAGGAGGACTAAATGGGTTTGGGAATGGGAGCACAGGGTAGATGATGGAATATGTGCAGGCATAACTAACACTAAAGGCTTTCTGAAAAGCCATACGGAAACTTACTAGTATAGAATCCTTCTAAAACATGTACATGAATAAAGAGAGTGTAAATGGAGTTACCATATAGCAGGGGATACAATATTCCAGCTAGAAATTGTATGCCACTAAATAAACCCTCTAGTGCCAGGAATGGGTTACATCTTTTTGTGTTGTTGGCCAATGGCGTCCCATAGACCTTCCAAACATTACAGGTGATTGCCAGAGCTATTAGTTACCCTCCACAATTTGATGGTAAGACTGTACTGCTGGAGACACTACATACTTACGTTGTAGAATATGAAGAAAGCTAACTGGTACTCATCTGGAAGCTTCACCCCTTATAGATAGTTTTCATAGTGCTGGAAAGTACTCTACATACCACTGGAGGAGAAAAGTTATTGTCAATCTCATCCAGCTTCAAACACTAAAAGAGTTACAATAATGATCTACCTGCAAGATATGTCCACTGACGCAATAGTGGCACAGTGTTATAGGAGCAATCAATCACTTTTTGATTGGCTTTAAGACTCTTTACATGAGAGGTACCTTACCTGATGTAAAAAACCAAAAACCAAAAAAACAAAAACAAAAACAAAAACAAAAACAAAAACAAAAACAAAACTGAGGCTAGATAGATGATGGACCCTAGGGGAAAATTTGCTATTATTATTCTGCTAAATGGGCATAGTAATAAAGTGAGTCCTAATGATATATAGTTATGCCCAATGCCTCACTCAACTGTCATCACAGAAGATTCTTGCAATAGATCTTAATTAACTGGTAACTATGCAGAGAATAAAGAGGATTTGGATTTCTCAGCCCTAAAGGGGATATCTATATCATACCACTCCCCTGAAGGCCTATGAATCTTTTTATGAGAGGAGGCAAAGATATTCTAAGAGCCAAGTGTGCTAGATGGCTTCAAGGAAGAAATGTTTTCCAGATACAACAGGACAGATATACATATGAACTCACAGAGACTATGGCAGTATGCATAAGACCTGTATAAGCTCAAGCCAGACAAAGTCCTATCTTAGATAAGGGAAAGTGGGCATAAAGTCCCATCCCCAGTCAAGAAGCTATTTGGAATTGATTGGTTTTCTTCAATGGAATAACAGTGGGCATAGCAACCACACTTCAATGCTGGCCCCATGCTTAGAAGTGTAATAGTCAGCCAACAGAAATTTGATGCTGTGTTTTCTTTAATTCTAAGAGAATGAATATAAAGTTGGGTTGGTAGTGAGATGGGGAAGAGATGAGTGGAGTTGGGATAGGGGAATGGTCGTGATAAAAATACATTATATAAAATTCTCAAAGAATAAATAAAAACATCATTTAAAAATAATTACATTATTTAAAGAGTGACTATTACTCAGATTAAGCAAGACCACAATGCCAACATCCTAGAATGAAGTCTTCAGTCCCTTTCCATAGACAAGCCTTAGAGTTGACTGGGAAGACAGATTGACATTGACTGTTTGTGAAATGTGTGGGAGATTCCTGTTCTTCCCAGCATAAGTATATGTGATGCATTCAAGTTAATTCAGTCATAGTTTTTGCTAGATCATCCTCCATTGTGTCTGTACACCATCATTTATTTATTGATCCTGCTGTTGATGGACATTTAGATTATTTCCTGTATATTGTTATTATAAATAAAGCTAGTATGAAGCTTTGTGGGGTGTGTGTGTGTGTGTGTGTGTGTGTGTGTGTGTGTGTGTGTGTATTTATATTTTTCTTGGACATATACCCAGGAGTGAGGTTGCTTGGCACAGGCTAAGTAGTTACCTTTCATAGTACATACAAGACAAATTTCCAAAGTGGTTGTACCAATTTACATTCTCATGAACACTGTAAGAGAATTTTGCTGTGTAACACCAGCATGGACACTGAGTGGGTAGCCAATTTTCCTTTCCTCTCTTCTCACCTCTCTTTGTTCTTCTTCAGTTTTGAGACAGGGTCTTCCTATGTAGCCAAGGCAGGCTTTGAATTCACAATCCTTGTATCTTCTAGGGGTTTGGATTATAAGCATTCTTCATCATGCCTGCTGTAGTGTTCTTAATACTAGCTACTCAACTGAGTGTGTAATTACATCTCATTTTGGTTTAAAATTTCACTTATTTGATAAGCAATAAAAGCTAAGCAAATATTCACATGGGTTCATTGGCCTCTTGGCATTCTATAATATAGGTTTCTTGTAGATGTTTTTTAAAAATTATATATCTTTTTTACCGATTTGTACTCAGATTTGTAACCCATTTTCATGATTGGTTATGGATGCTTTTGAGTGTCTGTGGTTAATAAATTATTGTGTACCCCATGTTATGAAGACATACTATTATGTTATCTTCTCTAAGCTTTTCTTCTCCTTTTCACATATGTCCTGAGCTGTCATTTTCTTCCTCTCCTTCCTCCTTTCCTTCTCCTCCTCCCTGTCATTCCCCTCCCTCTCTCTCTCCCTCCTCCTCCTCCTCCTCCTCCTCCTCCTCCCCCTCTTCTTTTTGAGACAGCATTTCACTATGTAGCCTGGAACTTGCTATGTTACTTGCCAGGACTTGTTCTTTTTTCATTATTTTTATTTTTCCATTATTAATAATTTTTAATTCATTCCCAGGACTCTTCCTTGAGAGCATCCTTTGCATTTCCCTGCCTGTTGCCCATTAGTTTCTTCCATGTCATAATTCAAGAGTCTACAATGCAGCTTTGCTCCCGACTTTGTATTGTCTTACTTCATTGTTCTGTCCTCTTTTCTAGCAAAATCCTAATCTCTTAATAAGCAAATGTATGGAACCTTGATCGTTGGTTGGTGAAGTCCCCCACACTCTGCTGTTTGTGAGTATTGTTTTGACTGTCCTTGGCCCACTGTGCTTCCATATACATTTTTGAATTATATTGTCAATTTCTGCAAAAACTTCTCTTGGAAAAATGTGGATAAACCTTTCATTTAATATATATATATGTATGTATATATATATATATATGTATATATATATGTATGTATATATATATGTATATGTATATATATGTATGTATGTATATATGTATGTATATATATGTTGTGGATATCGCTCTGTGTAAATAAAGTTCTGATTGGCCAGTGGCCAGGCAGGAAGTATAGGCGGGACAAGAGAAAAGAAAATTCTGGGAAGTAGAAGGCTGGGGAGACACCGCCTACCGCCACCATGAGAAACAACATGTAAAGACACTGGTAAGCCGCAAGCCATGTGGCAAAGAATAGATTAACAAAAATGGGTTAATTTAAGATAGAAGAAACAGATAACAAGAAGCCTGCCACGGCCATACAATTTCTAAACAATATAAGTTTCTGTGTGCTTTCTTGGTTAGGTCTGAGAGACTGTGGGACTGGCGGGTGAGAGAGATTTGTCCTGACTGGGCCAGGCAGGAAAACTCTAACTACATATATATATATATATATATATATATATATATATATCACAAAAAAGTCACACAGTAAACATACAAGTGTTCTCATGTGTCTTCTCTTCCAGTTTCTTACACAGGTCGCTTCTCCCATCCCTGTGGTGCATTTACCAAACTTAAGAAGCTGAAAGTAACACATTGCTATTAACCAACTCCAGACTTGATTGGGGTTCACCAGTGTTCCCATTAGTGTCCCCTTTCTTGCCAGAATGCAGCCACACACCACATTTAGTTGTCTTCTCCTCGGGTCTGTGGCGATTTTTCCTCTGTCTTTGGTTTTCATTATGACTTTGGCAGTCTTTTAGTACTGGCCAGGCATCCTGGAGATCAGCCCCAGCCTGGGGGTTTTCTGCTTTTTATCTTGTCATTTGACTGCAGCATTGTGGAAAGAGTATAATGGGGTTGGAGTGACTTTCTCATCACGTTGTACCAGAGTTAGGGTACTCATGTGGAGTGGCTGGTGCTGTTAACTAACTTAACTTGGTTGGAGGAATTTTGGCAAGTCTTTCCATTGGAAAGCTGTTTTCTCTTTTCTTGCTTAAGTCCTGCCCACTCCCACAGGGGAGTGGAGGTACTGAGCCCTACTGTCTGTGGGATATAACTTTATATATATGATTTGAAATTCCGTGAGGAAGATTCAATTAAATTGATCATGTATTTATACCATTATGGAGTCACACATATTTATACTTTGAATAACAATTCAGCATGGCATTAGTATTTAAGTCCCCTGCTTTAACTAGAGACAACCTTCATTTGCTCCCTTGACACACACCTAGACTTTTTCTCGGGTAGCACTGCTCACGTAATACAGTCTCTGCTCTGGTCTTAAGCAGTCCTTTGCCCTTTAAGCCCTTCCTGTTATTGAAAATGATGTTGATACCTGAGTTCTTGCAAGGAATTGGGCATGCTCATTGTTTTGAGGCTTTGTGGCCTATTAGTGGGAGATACTGGGAGATACAGATCCATACATATCATATATGAACACACATATAAGTGTATGTATGCATATATGATGTGTGTATGTATGTATATATTGAATGCTAAAATTTCTGTAGTTATTTCTATAGTTCTCCATTGTCATAAATGTATAGATTATACGTGATAAGCTATATAGCTTATAGTGGTCTTCTAGGGTTTCTTTCTTATTTTTCAGTGACACCCTTTTTCTGCTAATAAAAAACCTGATGCCTACCATTAACTACTTCCTTGTTTGTTCAGTTTGACATACAAGTTTCTTGACATACAGTTTCGGAAGTTTTGACCCATAGTTCATGAGAAAGGAATTTACTCACTCACATAGGATATTTAATTTATCTAATTCCTTCTCTTGTTTACAGGGCTATTCCCCCTCTTGCATATAGGCTTATGCTTTTCCATCAGATGTTGGCTATCAAGGTTATGCAGGATAGCTCTCTTTTGTCTCTTTTTTTTCAGACTACACAGTTCACTGTTTGCAGTATGCAGTTCTGTGGCTTGTGGCAAGAAGCACCACCTCCTTTGGGCCCTTTAGCCCAACATCATTGGTGGAGCAAATACCACTACAGACTACCCCCAGTTTGCTGAGAGTTTTAGTCACAGCAAATGTTGATTTTTTTTTTCAGTTGCATTTTCTGAATTTTGTTTGAAAATGCTATAGTCTTTATCTTTTAGTCTGTTAATATGACAATTGTATTAATGGATTTTTAGATGTTAAACTAACCTGCACTACACTGAACTAGCTAACTTACTCCTGGGTTAGGTCTGCTAATGCTGAGCTAAGAAACTCTGCTTGTCCTCCCATGAGGGCTACTGGCCTGTATTTTACTTTCTTGAATTTTTTGTCTGGTTTTGGCTGTCTTCATTAAGTGAATTGGGAAATGTTTTCCTTCTTTATTACTGGAAGAGCTTGAATAGCATGTTTATAATTGCCTCTTTAGTTAAAAAAAGGGAGCTGGAATGATGGCCCAGAGGGTCTTGGAGAGGACCCAGGTCCAGTTCCTAGTACCCAAGTCGGACAGTTCACAGTTCCTGTGATACCAGCTCTGCAGGACTAGGTGCCACTGGCTGCCACAGGCATTGCACTCACATGCTCATATGTTGCCCCCTTATAATCAAAAATAATAAAAACAAAGATCCTTAATTTCCTAAAAGATTTATTTACTTACTTATTTTGTTGTGGGCACATAGCTTGCTGGAATGAGTTCCCTTCTTCTACCACGTGAGTTGTTGGGATCCATTTCAGTTCTTCAGGCAGGTCTGCAAATGACTTTCTGCACTGAGCCACGTCCTCAGTCCATCTGTTATTTTGTTGTGGTTTATAGGAAGGACATCTACACTTAGCAGTACTATTGTGTATGTTTCTCTTTCTCTGTCTGACATTTCATTTTGTCTTAGTTCTTAACTTACAGACATTTCTTTCTTTCTTTTTCTTTTTTCTTTTTTTGTAGAGGGCAAAAAAGGTCCCTGTGAGCACAGATAAGCTTCGGAGAAGCCAGGAAAAGTTAAACAAACAGCCGATCACTCCAAAGGAGAAGGCATTTGGCTGTTCTCCCAGAATGCTGGGGGAAAATGTAGTTTACAACCTGGTAATCCTTTGCTACCTATGGAGCTAGGCTCTGCCCATATCCCCCAAAATATGATGTTTGTTTATCCCAAACATTTTAACCATAAAACCTTGAGCATTACTACTAGGCCATAAAACTCCTCCCTGTGAGTGATGTCATTTGTACCTTACAGCAGCCTAAGTGGCTTCTATGTTATTTTAGGGCCAGGCCAATCCCGACTCCCACAGGCCTATGTTTACCTCAGTCATTCTCCCTAGACCTTATCTTGGGCATTGTTCCTAAGTCAACAGAACCCATCTTACAGAAGAAGCCATGTGTAGTCTGTAAAGAGCTTGGATGTAAACATGTCTTAAACTTTGTTGCTTTGTTGTACTCACAGGACTGAGTTAATTTTTATCTGAAAACTCTTTCCAAAATTGTGCTGTGCATATATATGACAAAAAATAAACGAGCTGATGTCAGACTCTCAAAGTCTTGGCCCAGCACTGGTTACCTAAATTACGCTGAACCGAATTTCATTCTTATCTCACCCTGATCATTTTCCCTGCTTGCTCTAAAGCCCGCAGTGACCCTCCACGATCTTTCTATTAAAACAAAACAAAACAAAACAAAACATTAATTTGATATGATTATAGTCCTTTACTATAATATTTTCTACAGGATTGATAGTAACCCCCTTCTCATTTTCGCCATAACAATGCATTATAATGTCTATTTTTCTTAGATGTCTCTCCAGCCATTTATTAATTTTACTGTTTTGTTTCAGTACGCTATCTTTTGGTTTTTGTTCTTTCTATCATATATTTGTTCTGTATTTTGTAATGTTTGCTTCTTTGTGTTAGGCTTGTGTCTTCTCAGAGTTCTTAGAATGGATGCTAGGACAGTGGTTTTCAGCCTTTTGCTCTTCTTAATGAGTGCATTCTGACCCATCGTGTTCCCTGCACACTGTGTTGGGTACATCCAGAAAACTTGGTCACAGTCTTTGATCAGTGAGCCAAAAGCATTTTTCTAATTTCCATTGTATTTATTTTTTGATCCATAGGACTTTTGGAAATGAATTGCTTAGTTTTCCCATATGGGTTTTTAAAAAGAACTTTGGTTATGATTTCTACCCTCTTCTCCCATCGTAGAGAGCGTCTTGCCTCCTCGTTTGTCTTGTTTCTCTGTATGTAGCCCAGCCTGGCTCTGTAGTTCTGCGCTCCCAGGCATGCTCCTGCACTGTTGAGATTGAGCCTTTATTTTGAGTTCCACCTGTGCTATCTATTTGCTATATAGCTCCACGAGCACTTTAAACTAGTATGAATTCTGTCATTGGTAGGTATAATTATTATTTAAATATTACCATGAATTAGTTTAGGTTGCTCATTGTTTATATTACTAATGCCTAAGTATTGAATACAATTTCATCTGTTTGGTTTATTCATTATTGAGAACAGTGTGATAAGATCTATGACTATGATTTTGTATTAATCTGTTTCTTTCAGTTTTATCATTTGTTTCACATGTTTTAAAGCTGTTATTAGGTGCATATATATTAAAAATTCTTATGCTTTCCTGGTGTATTGAAATATATACATATTATTGAGATTTGTTTACTTTGTCTCATATATCTTGGTTTAAAACTGAATAGTTTTATATAAGTATTAAGGTTGTGCTATTTACATTTACATGCAGCTATATCTAACCAGAGATAGCATTAAATTTTCTTATATTTTAGTATGTAGGCTTATTTCTTTAACGGCATAAAGTTTTTTCAATCTTTTATTCAATTGAATTATATTGTTTTTTTAACTAGTAATTTATAGATATAATAGTATTTAAATTTATGATTTTTCTATCTCAACTCTTTTATGTTCCTTAGCTTTTAAACATTTTTTTATTTTTTGATTAAATTTTATATTACTTAGTTCATTTCTCTTGACTTAATAGTTTTATATATCTATATCTATATGTCTATCCTGATAAGTAATGTATAATATAAATTGTTAGTTTTACATTGTTTATATAATAGAAGGACCCTAGAATACTTTAATTTTATTTACACCATCCTACATTTTTATTATATACTTAAGTACTATATATTTTTAAATTCATAACATACCATTGTTACTTTGAATAGTGTTTGCTTAGAGTTACTGATATTTTAATCTTTTGTATGGTTCTTCCTTTCTTCCTGCATTTTCTTGTTCCTTCTGCTTGAAGCACTTAATTAGCAATTCATGTGGAGTGGATTTATTTGTCAGAAAATGTCTTTGTGAAGGAGTTTTTGGGGAATGAGGATTCTCAGTTGACACTGAGCACTGTTATTTCTTTTATCACAGGAACTGTTTCTTACTTCGTCTGGACCAGTTTGCCTGCTAAGTAGTCAGTGCTCACCCTCACTGATTTCACAGACGGAAATGCCCCATCCTTGACCTGTGTTGCTTTGAAGTTCCCTGTGTCTTGGATTTTCGGTAAATTTACTGACATTGCTCTAGGGGTACCACTCTTTGAATTTACACCTGCTGGAATGGGTGGCAACTTGTCAATGTTGCAGCCATTGTGTGTTCAAAGTTTCTCTGTCTCTGTCTCTCAGAAATGTCATGTGTCTTACACCCTGCCTCCCCCCTTCACCTTCCTAGATATCCATCCTCTTTTCTCGGCTCTACGTGAATATTTTGGTCTTTCTGTTCACTAACTACATCTCTGTGTCTTCATCGCTTGTTGCCATATCTATTACGTTTCAATTTCAGCTAAAGGCATTTCTTACTTCTAGAATTTGCATTTAACTCTCTTTATTTTTTAGGTAATTTTTTCCTATCATCTGATTTCTAACAACAGGAAACCTTTTAAAAGTGCATATCTGGTAAGTTTACGCTCTTTTCTGTTTTATTTGTGTTGGTCTTTGTCGGAGAGCTGCTCTGTTTTCTAAAATAGCTTTTGGTTCACTATAGGACATCAGGAATGAACAAGGACAGATAATGATGCTCTGGGTGGTGCTGTCTGCATCCCAGAGAACACACTTTGCATCTAACACTTAGAGCCATTCACCTTAATCTACTCAGGAGTTGAGCTAATTCAAATTTGGCAATAGACTTTTGTGGGGACTGGTATTTTATTTCTGTTTATTTCATGCTTCTCTTTTTCATGGTATTGGGCACGAACCCTGGGCCTGGTATACACTAGGCAAATGCTGCACCACTGACCACACCACTGAGCCACACCCACAGTCCCTCCAGGCTTTCTGTGGTCTGAAACAAAAGCCTGTGTAGTTTAATGTGGAGTCCCACCCCCTTTAAAAAAATACACTATTTTAACTAATTCCTTGAGAATTTCATACAAGCACACAGTCATGTTCATTCTCCCTTTCTTCCCCCGACTCATGCCCGATCCTTCCATCCCCTCCCAACTTGTATCTTCTTCTTCTATAATTCAGAGTCCAGTTCGTGTTGCCCATATACTTAATGGGTATGAAACCATCCACAGGAGCTTGGTATGAAACTAGACCAGTAAAGAAAATTGATTCTCCATTCTCCCGAAGCCCTCCACTATCCAGAGTTCCTCAGTTGGGGACAGTAGCTTGTTATCCCCTCCCAACTCTGTGTTGGGATAATGGCTGCTGTAATCCCGTGTAGGATTTTTGCAGGCAGCCACATCTGCTGCGAGATAATGAGTGTAGCATTCTGCCGTGTCCCATGGGACTCCTTTGACCAACAACTCAGTTAGATGTAACCCAGTCCTGGCACTGGAAGCTTCACTTGTTGACAAGACATGTCCAGTTGGGCTCTGTCTCCCTCATTATTTGGCAGTTTCATTTAGAACACTTCCATATTTGTATACATTTTCGCAAGATTTTGCTGTATTGGGTTTCCATTTTACCTCTCAGATGGCCATTACTTTTAGCTGGGTCTCTCTCTATTACTTCCCTTGGCATCCTCTTCCCTCCCGCTCCTGACTTGATCTTTCCATATCTATAGATCTTCCCCACTCATCCATAACTATCTATTCCATTTCTCTTTCCCAGGGAGATCTATTTCTACTTCATCCCTTACTCTATAACTAACCTCTGTTTACTGATGGTAGATTGCTTTTCATTGACATAGCAGCTAATATCCACATATGAATGACTACATACCATGTTTGCCTTTCTGAGTTTGGCTTATCTCACTCAGGATGATTTTTTTTTTTTTTTAGTTCTGTTCAATTACCTGCGAATTTCATTAATTTTAATGGCTGAGCAATATTCCATTGTGTAAATGTACCACATATTCTTTATCCATTCATCTGTTGAGGGACACCTAGGTTGTTTCCAATTTCTGGCTTTTATGAATAGACCAGTAATGAACATAGTTTGAGCAAGTGTCTCTGTGGTAGGATGAAGCATCCTTTGGGTATTTGCCCAAAAGGTATATCTTCTGGTAGATTGATTCCCATCTTCCTAAAGAACCACTACATAATATGGCTTTAACCATGGAAAGATTGGTTTTTAACCAATGATCACTCTTCATTGGGGAATTTTTTTGTATGACTCTTGACATTGGTGTTGCAATGTATGTGTAGGATGGAAAGAACAAATCCCAAGATTATTATGAGGATTAAATTAGTTATTATCTAGGAAAGTGCTAAGTAAACTAAAAAGTTCCATTCTATTCAATGGCATTATGATCCCAATATGGACACACTCACTTTGAAACCCACAGCATGACATTCCATATGGGAATGTCTCAATCTTTACAATATTAATTCTATGTAATGGGCTAGATCAATCTAGTGAGTGTTCTTGCTGAGTTCAGGATTATTTAAAATGGGGGTCCTATACTGAGGCAAAGGACACAAAAATATTTGAAAAAAATAATAGCAAAGGATTTTCCAAGGTAGAAACTATCCCTGAGAGGAAGTAAGACAACCTTGACTTTCAGATCCCAGCAGTAAAAAGAAAGGAGAGTAAAAGGTGTATGGGTCGGACAGTAGGTCACAGTACAGGCAACAGCCTGGGAGATCATGGCAGCAAATATATTGTCCATTTCACGGATGAAGCTGTAAAGGTAACAGAAGCTGTATGGACTCTACTTCCTAACCTGAGAATTTGCTTTGTGCTAATAGAATCATTTCTTGCCCACTGTGTAGAGTTAGGAATGCATGTCAGAGGTCATCGTCTGTCTAAACTCACTGAATGTTATTGTGTATAGCTGTTCCTCAGCTCTCTGGCTGTTAGTGGTAGGCTGGAGTAGGGATGTGAGTATACAAAGAGGAAGTGTGAAAAATGAACACTAGGACAGTAGTGGTAACACTAGGCTGCACTGAGGTAACTTTCAATCACAGTTTCATTTGAAATAGCAATGCAATGTGCTTTCTGCTTAAGACTGGAAGCAATGTTTTTACTGATGTCCTTAACTATTGCATGATTGGTTTATTTCTCTTGACTCCTTAGGGTCTACTGATAGAGGTGACATGTCAAAGATGGGGTGTCCTAAATGCCTTTTTTTTTCTTGTACCTTGCATCAAAATTCCGTCAGGTGTGGTGCAAGACCATACCCTGCCCCCCCTGTTATGGAAGGTTTGTTATCAGCAATCATTTCTTTTCCCTACAGTTTTTAGCTGTGACTCCCGTGAGTGTGTTCATCTTCTCATTCAGTGCTGTAGACTGTCCCACACGGGAAAAGCCAGCCCTTAGCACTCCCTTCCTGCCAAGCACTCTATTCCGATGCACAGTGTCTTATAAAGGAACATGTTTCCAAACGAATTCGACCTACTTCAAAAGCAGATCTGATCAATAGTTGTAACAAGCATGGCACGTTTACCTAGATTTCCTAGACTCAGTTCAATAGAAAGTGTCACAAGAAGGCTTATATTTATTATTCAGAAATATGAAGCCACCTCCACAATCAGTAAGGGCCACAAATGTAGATACAAAATGGGGATACAGCAATAGTGAGCAAGAGTGAACACAGGAGGTGAGTGCTGGTGCAAGACTGTATCTGTCACACAAGGTGAAACTAGACATGTTGGAGTTTTGTAAATCAAGAAATAGGAATCAAAGCATTTTATGTTGAGCAGGAACTTAACTGGCAAAGAACTAAAAGTAGAACCAGTGGATGGTAATCTGAGGGGAAGGCCCTGGGTGTGTGAAGGACTCAGCTTCTGCCAGTCTAGACTGTATCAGTGTTTCACATCTGCACCAAAGGACTTAACGATAGCTGGTAATGATGGTAGATGAATGGACACACAATAAAGGTAGGAAACATAAATAAGGGAAAGCAAATGTTAGGATTGTTTATCTAGATTGAAATGGGTCATGGATCTTTTGGGGATTGTGAGTAAGTGTGCAGAAAAACACACCCTATAGTAGAAGTATGAAATCCAGTGTGATGCTCCACAGTTCAGAATGACTGTTCCAACTGTATAGACATTCACTGAACTGTATAGACATTCACTGAGATGTATAGACTTTGTTCCTGGTTAATTTGGGCATGTGATATATATTTTTTATTTGAAAGATTTTTTTTATAATAAAGTGTGTAAAAATTTTAAAGTCTCTAAAGCTAAACATTTGACAATGAATGCAGTCATAACTACTTCGTGTGCATACAGTAACAACTCCATGCCTGTACAGGAAGCTGAACTGTGCAATCCTGCTTGTGCCTGACCTGTCCACCTGTCATGGAGTATTTGGGTTCTTGCACAGTTTGGCCTCTGCTCATGTTTACTATTCTCTCTCTATTTATCCTGTTACTGACATTCATTATCTTATGCAGACACCGTTCACTGATCCATGGCTGCATGTTTGTGGCCACTGTGAGATCTCTTTCCTTGAAGCGTTCAGGTCTGGTGGTTTGCTCTTCATCAAATCCTCTTTTCTAGATTTTTTTTTTATCCTTAAAAAATTTTATTAGACTTTTGATTCTTTGAACTGGATAAGTCTCACTCAATAAGAGGGAAATCATGCCTGGTACTGGAAACCTAGCTCACGACCCAGAGTGAGTGAAGTCGTTTTGCACCATAGGCATGCAGGCCACAGAGTTCAGAAAAGGCCTTGAATCCCCTGGAACGGATGTTCTCAATGGTTGTAAGTTCCCATGAAAGTGCTGGGAAGAAAACTTGGGTCCTCTGCAAGAGCAGTAAGTGCTCTTACCTGCTGAGCTGTCTCTCCAGCCCTGGGGCTTATTTTTAAGTTTGGTTTGTATGTCTTTGTATTTGAGTTTAGAATTGAGAACATAAACATGCAGGGTTGTTATTTAAAGGTGTCTATTCCATTTTGTCATTTTGTTGTTTGGGGACATAGAGAACTCTGTCCCTTGTTCTCATCTGCTTGTTTCTTTTCCTAGGATGGTTTATCATTTCCTGTGGCTTCATGGATGTTTGTTTTACTCTTCTGTATACAGTATTTTGTCCAGGGTCTTTTGTATAGCTGGATTAAAGGTCATGAATTCCTTTGTCTTGCATTTATCTGGGGAAGTTTTTATTTCTGTTTCAGTTTTGTAGGGTAGCTATGGGATGTGGTAGTCTGGGTTGTCTGACACTGCTTTCCCAGGCTAGATTTCAGAGTTCCTGTTATGAGATTTGCTGTCATTATAACTGACTTGCCTTGGCGTATGACTTGGTGATTTACTTTTTCAGTAGAGTTTTGTTGTTTTGTGTCTTTAGAGTTCTAACTATAATATGATGTGGTTTTATTTATTTATTTATTTATTATTTATTTTTTATTTATTCATTCATTTATTTGGTCTTCTCTGGTGTTCCAACTGCTTCTGTATATGGCTGGGTGTTTCTACACAAATTTTTGACATTTTGACTCTTATTTATTTACATGTGTTTTCTGTACCTTTAGAGTGAAATTCTTAGTGTGTGTCCATGGTTTGGAGAGTTGGTCTTTTAATGGTGTCCCACAGATCTCACCTGCTCTGTTTGTACTTTTTGATTAATTTGTCTTTTTCTGGATGCTCTAAGTCGTCTTTTTTTTTTTTTTTTAAAGCTCTGGCATTCTGTCTTTCACATAGTTCATCCCGTTGTGAATACTTTTTATGTTTTTTATATGACTTATTGAGCCCTTAATTACCAAAATTTAGTGTGATTTTCCGTTAATATTTCTATTTATTAAACAACACTTTCGTTATTCTGTGTTGAGTTCCTGATTGCATTCATTGGTTTGGGTTTTCTGCACCCATTCAAACATTTATTTTTGTCTTCTCTGATTTTGTTGAACACTTATTTAGTTGTTCTTTTGTCATTTAGCCATTCTTTGTTGTTTCTTACAATTCACATTCTCGGGGGGGGGGGGGGGGGATGAGGAATTTTTGGACTAGCCATGTTGCCTCTGTCTTTCATGCTTCTTCGTGTGTTTTTATGTTGAGACTTGTGCATCTGTTTTTGTTTGTGTTTTGTTCTTAAAGTCATCTAGACTCTTCGGATGAAAGATCAGGTGCAATTCCAATGGGACTAGGCCAGAGTGAAGTTGAACTGTCACTTCTCTCTCCTTTTCCCCCCACACCTGATGGTTTTTTGATAGGATGTCAGACATGGTGCAGTTTTCATTATTGTATGTTGACTATTTCAATTAAGGTCATATTTCCTCCTTTTCTGCATGTTTAACAACTTTTGATTGGGTGCTAAACACTGAAAATTTTACATTTTGAGATACTAGGTGGTTTTGTATTCCTAATTTTTTTTTTGAGATTGTAATGTAATTACATTTCTCCCTTCCCTCCCTCCCTCCAGACCATTCCTTATAACTCTTCTTCCTTTTCCTTTTCCCTTTTCTTCTATCCTTCCTCTTGCTTGCTTTTCCTCTTTCATCCATTCTCTCCTTTGTTCTGTCTGTCTGTCTTGCTAGAATGGCAAGTTTAGAACTATATCTTTTATTTTGCTAGCATAATGCTTTTTGTTAAAGTACCAGTTGATGACAGTAGATACGTTGTTTATTTATCTATTTAGCTTTTGGTGGTGTCTTGGATGGAACCTCTGTCCTTGTACATGCTAGGCAAGTATTCAACTGTGAGCTACCTTGCTAGTATTGCCCCTCCCCCAAAGATTCTAGCTATCTGTGTATCCCAGGCTTATCTCAAAGTGATCATCCTCTTGTCTCTGCCTCTCAAATAATCTTGTATCATTGTGCCTGGCTTTAATATTCAGCATATTTATTAAAAACATTGGTTTGGTGCATTTTGGAGTTTAGTACAATGAAATAGAAAATACCAATTTGAGTTATGTCTTATCACTTGTTATGTGTATGTACAGTGAAGCCAGTTTTTATTTTAAATGACAGGCTACTTTAATTTAGTTACAAAATTCTTTTCCCCTCCTCCATGACATTACATGCAAATATGTAGATGACTGGCCTGGCAAGATTTGTCTGTTGGTTCAACAGTGGTATGAAAGGTATGAAGTAAGGTCCACTCCATAGGAGGAAATGCACGCCTGGTACTGTAAACCTGGCTAAGAGCCCATTGGCTGAGGAGGTCACAGGTCTTGTTACCATTATTTTGCTAAGTGAACATAGTATCAAATTGCCTCCTCAATGCTCTTATATACATAGACAAGACCAACTCTAAGCTCTCATCAGAGAAACTTCTCTATATGGTAGATGGTGGATAATATAGATATTCACAATTGGTCCAAGTGTGCAGCCCTAAATGGGAGATCTGTAACACACCCCCTCTCCCCCACAAGCTTCAGGAAACATTGTGGAAGAAGGTTGGAAAATCTGGAAGAGCTGAGAGTCAAGAAAGAGTCCTTTGAGATAGATTCTTCTGGGTATGGCAGGGCCATTGCACTCATGGACTGGAAGTAGCTGTGGTGCCAGTACAAGATCAAAGTTGTCAACATAACACCCTGGAGAGGAGCTACTGGCAGTGGATGGCTGCTAGGGAGGGAGTCAGTTTTCTTCAGTGTTGACCCATAGTCGGTCTCTTCCATGGATGACCCTACACCCATGTATGTGTATGGGAAGTACTAATTGAACTCACTGTGTATGTAAGGATTGAATGGGGGGACGAAAACATGAAGTTGGGAGGGGGATATGCATTATGGGGAATCAGGGAGGGGTTAGAATGGATTAATAAGGTTGGTCAAAACACATTGTATTCAGGTATGAAATTACCAAAGAATAAATTTTAAAATTAAATTATAAATAATATATAATATAAATTATAAATAAAATTTAAAAATATTAATGAAGGCACCTGTAAGTATAGAGAAATTGTAGTTTAAAATCACCTTAGGAACTGCTGCAATGGCTTACCTTGAAAAACCTGAGAACCAGAGTTTGATCCCTGGATTCCAGAGATGGGGGCTGGGGGATGAACTCTTGATAGTTGTTCTCTGACCTCCACTTGTCTCTGTCTCTGTCTCTGTCTCTGTCTCACACACACACACACACTAAATAAAAAAGGTTAAAAACCACCCTAAGTAATTCAGGGTCACACTACATTTCAAGTGTATGGTGTGTAATGAGTCAATAAATATGTTTAAAATTAGGTAATTTCTTTCTGTTCGATTGAGAGAGATCTGGAGCAAGGAAGTTAATTCTGTAAGTGACTTGGCCTTTGATTGATGACCCAATACATTCATTTATCATCAGCCAATAGCTTGACATGTGAGATAAAAGGGAGGCCGTATCAAAGAGACCCTTCAGCCTCTCCTACTTCGCTGGTAGTTCTTGATTTAATTCCCAATTCTGTGGTAAAGCTTTCACTTAACAATGATGCTGGGTGAGGAGTGAGGAAAAATCACAATGCTGGGAAAGGTATGGAGAGAGCAGAATGTGAGCTGGCCCGAGGGTAATTGAAAAGACTGAAGATAGACAGGGAAGGTGGAAGGAGAATTTATATGGAGACAGTGGCCAGTGCTGCCATGTTTTTTTTTTTTTTTCTTTCAAATTAAGTTTGCTGGAGGAAACAGGAAGCCATTTTACTTAGGGGAGAAAAGAGGAGAGAAGAAGAAGGAAGGGAATGGGAGGGGAAAGAGGGAAGGGGACAAGAGAAGAGGACAATGCCCCCAGAATCTTGAATCTGGAAGAATCCTTATAGTCTTATAAGTTAGAGAGAAAGCTCCTCACTTAAGAGCTCTTGCAGAAGATGCAGGCTTACTTGCTAGCACCTATCTCTCCGTAACTCCCATTTCAGAGGATCTAATACCCCTTCTGGAATCTGTGGGCATGACAAGCTCATGGTGCACACAAATACATGTGGGCAAACATTCCTACACATTTTTAAAAAATAACTTAAGCAGATAAAGGCAGTTTTATGAGGATTAATGAGAAAGTTAGTACCTAAAGCTAGTAATTCAGTATAGTCTCATTTGTTGAGCTACATGAGCTACGTATGTGGTCATTCTATGTTTATGATGAAACACATTATGTTAACACAGGTTCATTTCTATTGCTAAGATAGATAACATATGATTGGTCTTCAGTCACTCACTGGAGGTGCAAGTAAGTCTCTATAGCTTCCTAGATATGTGATAGTCGAGTCCAAAAGCAGTAATCCACTTAATTACATTGTGAAAAAGTGACTCAGAAACTCCCTTCCACTTTTGGACAGCAGGGACCCAGACTTGTCTTCATTCTGAACCAATTTTCTCTTAATGACATCCATCCATTGTAGTCAAGTTCTTTACAATAAGAGAAAATAAGCCTTGTCCATCTGGGGCACTCGAAGATTGCCATGCCATCCTGGGTCTCATTTAGTTTTCATAATAAGACAGATGCAATCTTCAATCCCTTCCCCTCTAGATCCAGATTGTCTCTCTAGACAGACAGCCTATTGGTAAGATCTATCTTGAGAATAGAGATTCAAAAAGGTTAAAAATGTGCTTTTGACCATTAAAGCACTTATGAAATATTGATTTTTTTCAGTACCTGTTATGTGTCTTTATAGCTAACAAATATGACAGGTTAATATCCTTGAGAGAGGACTGAACAGGTAGAAAACAAATGAAGCAGCCCATTGAGTTCCAAGGAGCAGGAAGTAAAGTTGGCGTTAGGTTCTATTGTCCAGGAATATCCAGTCCACTGGAAAAGACAGATGCAATTACATTTTCATTTAAAACACCATTCCAGTTGTGCATCCATTCTTGGAACATCTGCTAAAATGTGTTCCAGGAATGACCCTACTGAAAAATGTTTTCTGTGGCTGAGTGAGTTATATGTGCTCCATCACCCTTTTGAAGATACAATCATTTCCATGTAAAATATTCAGATCAATCTTCTCATAAATTCCCTTACCACGGCTTCAGCTAAACAAACTATTTTTCCATATGGCAAATTTTGTGTATAACGAACTTTTGTGTATATGTTAATTCATCAATTCTGTAGGGAACATATTTTGGAGAACATTTTCTAAAATGTCAAACTTTGGAGCTATCTGGATTTTTAGTTCTACATATTTCTGTGTGTTGTAGCCATTTTCATGAAATTTTTTTTTTTTTGTGGGAGGTGTGTGTGGGAGTCCAGTTTTGACTCCGTGTCTACTGAGGATTTATAATGAGGGGAGCAGAGGAAGGCTTATGGAGCAGAGGGAGCCAATAGGTGCTCTGGGGGGTCCTGATGAAAAGTCATGATTGGAGCAGGGTACCATAAAACTGAGGAGACAGAAGAAAATGTCTCTCTTTAGTTAGGCTCGTCATTGTTAGGTAGCCATCCATCATGAATGGGTTCTGATTAAGGCCCAGTCTTCACAGATCACTAAACGGAAGGTAATACCCACAAAGACAGAACTGTTAGGCCAGAACTAGAATCTAGCCACAGAGGCAACCTATACACCAGTAATCAGATAGTAATTTAAGACAGGATGTAATTAGTTGCTGAGAGGCTCCAGCTATAAATACTTTGGGATGGAGAGAAAAAAGCAACCTCTGAATGGAGCTGGAGAATGATTTCTATTCTGAGCATTCTTCACAAAGGGGAGCTTTAACTTGTCTCCATTACCACGTGGCAAGACAACAGTGGTCTCAAGGGGCTTTCTGCTTAGCAGACTTATTTATTGCTGCGTTTCAGACAAATGTTCTTAGCCGATCACAAATGAGAAGAGAATGTTTTCTGACATATGCATACCAGTGCTGCTAGCGGGGTATCTTCATGATGGCACCATCACAGTCCTCTGTTACCAGAGGCTTTATGTAACGTGTAGTTAAGTGACATCATTGGTCTGCAACTCAGTGAGAGTTTTTGAAATGCCTTCAGAAAGCAGTCTGAAAAACCAGCAGAGTTATGACAAGAGATCAGTAGATAGGGCGGACTCTACTTTAACAAAGCAGATTCCTTGCAAGCTCCAGGAAGAAAAGAGTTAATAGGGAATATGGATTTAACTAATAGAAGGAAGTAGAATACAGACAGTCTGGAAGTAGGTCTATAGGAGAAGTGAAATGGCAGAGATTAACATACGGGAGCCAGACAGTGAGCTAGGCTCAGAAGGGAGAAGGAGCCCTGTGGAGATAAATACAGCTGCAGATAAGAAGGGTGGATATATTGGATGAGGCTTTACTTGGAAAAATCCAGGGAAGCAGCTGAAAGTATGTAGTTTTCCCATCCTCGGAAGGGTTATGTAATTTGAAAGTGCTAAAGTTGGCCTGCATAGAGCACTGGCATCCCTCTCCGTGTTATTTTTAAACCCGTTTTCATTCATTAAGCACAATTGAGCTATCAAGTCCTGAGTAAACCAGGCAGAGCATAACCCCCACCGCCCGAAGCGCAGTGTATGTATGACAGTTCTGCACTTGGAGACACCGTTTCACACAGTATGATGTGTCTCCTGCATTTCCCATATAGAAACAATGCATCTTACGAGGTGCACAGTAGGCATATGGAAATGCATGCTTTCTCTGGAGGCTGGGAAGAGCAATGGGGAGTGTGAGGGGGAGCGTGGTGGTGTGAGCTGTGCTGCTGCCCGATGAGATTTGTGAGCTCTGAAACTTGATAAACTTGGGGAAAATCTATTGTAGGTAGGATTTTCAAGGAATGAGCCTTCCCTTAGAAGCTGATATGCCAATAGGGGAGAAAGAACATGTATACCATTTATAATTCTATCTGGTATTCTCCATTCTTCCTCATCATGATTTATTTGCTTGTTTCAACTAAGTGCTTTTAATATCTGTTAGAGGCACAAGGAGAGAAAGAACACATTTAGCAGACAAGCGTTGCCATCGCTGATCTTATATTCTAGGCAATCTTTGCCTATTTAGTATTTTAGCTGTATTCCCACTAATTGATGCCTTTTTAGTCCCCACTCTGGCTGATTCTCCAAATTAAGGTTCTATTTAAATGTTGTCAAGCTCAATCAGTATCCTCCTTTGAGTGGTATTAGGGTAAATGGATAATGATTTGTTGGTGATTGACATGCTGTGTCATTGGAAATTACAGATGTTGTTTCAAAATGTCATTGTAGAGAATGCTACAGAGGCTCCGGAGTGAGGGAGCAATGTCCAGTGGAGACCAACTGGTCTTGGTGCTACTGTGGGTTTGGGAGGCAGGAGGAACAGGTTGCTCTAGCCATTACTGCTAAAGTCACGTCAGCTTTTGTTGGCCACAGTGTTGAAAACAAAGAACATTAGTATTAGCTGTGGGATGACCACTGAAGTTGTAAGTGTAAACCTGCAGATAGAGCATCTCATTGGTACAATCCAACTCTATTTCAAATGAAGGAAGAAAGTGCTTGGTGGAGTTGGAGTCTGGCCTGCTCCCCAAATGCCCATGTGTTGAAGGCTTTGTCCCCAGCTTTACCTACTGTAAGGTGGTAGACAGTTCAAGACATGGAGGCTGAGGGCATGTTAGAGACTATGGACCCTTCTTCTTTTTCTGTTTGCTTCACAGATGTGAGTTAATGGTTGCTTAATCATGCACTGCCCACCACGATGTGCTGACTGCCCTGGGCATCAGAGGAGCCAACTCACCAACCATGGAATGAAGCCTCTGAAACCCTGTATCAAGTCAAACCTCCCCCACTCAAAGAAAAGTAGTTATCTTACAAGTAGAAAGCTAATACAGTTGTTTGCATTCATTATCTTTTATTTAATAGGTATTATTCAGAATATGCAAAATATCTTCTCTATGTAAAGTTCCCTAAGGAGAGAAACTGCGCTCTCTCTCTCTCTCTCTCTCTCTCTCTCTGTGTGTGTGTGTGTGTGTGTGTGTGTGTGTGTGTGTGCGCGCGTGCGCACGCGCGCATGCGGCTGTGTCTGGAATTATGCTAGGGGATACTTTTCTTCCCTGGTCAAAATCATCTTCTTGGGGAAGGCTCTTCACACTTATTTCCACAGCCAGTCCTGTGCTTTGCATGGGAAGGCACTGTCCACATGATGATAAGGACTATGTGCTGATGTGTTGACCAGGTCAGAAGCTCTGGCGTGTCAGAAAGCAACTGTAGCAATCGGGTAACTGAAGCCATGTGGTTATAGGGGAGACCTCTGCAGAACCTTGAACGGAAGTCCTGAGCATGGGTGAGGAGTCTGCCAGACTTCCTGAAAGACGATTTGGTGGTGTTTGGGTTTCTGCGGCCAGTTTCATCTTTTTCCCTTCTGTAAGATTAGATGAGCAAGTAAATAATCCCCCTTCCTGTTTGGCCAAGGCAAGTTTGACTTGGATTTCTACCATAATCAAAAGGATCTTGTACAACCTAGAGCCTAACGGGGCATGGACCTGGGTAACTAAAGAGTATGGATAGAGAACAAGAGTCATAGAAGGGGTCTTGCTTTAACCAGAAAGATTATTTTATTTACATTTAAACCATACACAGGGACAGCCATTTCCCTTATATATTTTTATTTATTTCTATGATACTTTGTGTTTTAAGTTTTTCATATTCTTCTCATGTGCCCAATTTTTATTGGAGTGATTTTTTTTTTATCATTTTCCATTTCTCCCTTTCCCAAAATACTTTCTGTTAATTTTATGATTATTATTACAATTTTTAACACCATGGGTTAAGTAAAAACTTACCTATGTCTCTCTCCTGTCTTTGACCAATGCAGACATTATTATTTCAGGCATCATACTCTCCTATATCCAACATCGAGTGCTGTTTTTACTCCATGTCTCATTATTCAGTCTCACTAATAATAGTTCTTGTAGTCTCTGTGTGTTCCCTACAGCCCAAAAGGTTTGTGCTCGACAATTTGCCTTGAATGGATCATTTGCTTTTGGGTTTCTTTTCTAAAAGTTTAAAGTCTTTGCATTTTTTAAAAATTTTTTAAGATTTATTTATTATGTATACATTGCAGAACACCAGAGGAGGGCACCAGATCTCATTACAAGTGGTTGTGAGCCACCATGTGTCTGCTGGGAATTGAACTCAGGACCTCTGGAAGAGCAGTCAGTGCTCTTAACCTCTGAGCCATCTTGCCAGGCTGTCTTTGCATTTTTATAAGTCCTGTCAGCTGCCTGGTGTTGCCAACTCTCCCAGTCTTTGGGAAGATCTTTACGTTGACCTCTGATTTGATGGATAGCTATGTCTGTGTGGGCATCAGTGATGCTGGTGGTACTAGACATTGTCTTTCTACCTTATTCACACTAGCTTCTACCTCCTCCACCTGCTCGCTCACTCATCGAAGCCCCTTTCTGTGTTCCAGTGGCATGAACAATAGCAGGGAGACTGACAGGAAGCAGCTGGCATGAGGAGAAAAGGGGTGGCATGTGTCTTTCCTTCATCCGGATGGACAGGTTGGCTGCCAGCTGGCCACAGAGCCGCCACTGGTGGCCTTTCTTCTCAGCTTTCTTGGGTCTAGTAGTTCCCTCGTGTTTCTTCAGGATTAGAAGTTACATTATTTGTGGGGGTTCCCAACTCTTGCTGTTTTTGAGTCCTGCACTTGCTTTGGTAGCTACTCTTTTTTTTTTTTTTTTTTTTTTTTTTTTTTTTTGAATTTACCTTACTTATGAAGGCCAAGTATTCCCCTTTTATCTCTGATGGTTAGAATCCTTCTTTTCCTCTTAGCAATGTAAAAGCCTTTGTCTGTTATCATCTGGCTTTGATTATTTTTGGTAAGAAGCAGGCCAACCATACAACAACTGTTTCTTTTTTGGATTGCCAGTCTTTTCTCTCTGGTTGCTATTTAGATTTTTTTGCATGTGTCATTGGTCTTTGGAATGTTAGCATCATGTATATAAGTGCAAGGTTGGATTTATGTATGACCCTTGACATTGTTATTAAATTGGAGAATTCATATATTTTATCTTATGACCATCTCTTCTGAGTCTCGATCTTAAATTTCAAAATTCTTGTCTTTTGTCAACCTGAAAAGCTCCCAAATCTGAACCCCTTCAGATATTACTTCCCTTTTCTGCTGATGGTTCTCTTTAGATGTGTGTAGGACTTTTCCGTTTTCTCCTTCAGATTATCTTAGGGGCTGGAGAGATGGTTCAGTGGATAAGAGCACTTGCCACACAAGCATGGGTTTGGGTCTCAGCACCATCCTAAAATGCTAGGCCTGTGCTCAAACTTGTAATGCTTTGGGTGGGCAGAGACAGGAGAGTCACAGGGTTTCTTGGCTGCCACCCTGGTGTCAAAATCAGTGAAAGACCTTGTTTCAAAGGAACAAAGTGGAGAGTGATAGAATGGGACATCCGATGCCTGCCTCTGATTTCTGCACATGAGCATATAGATGTGTGCTCACACGTGTGCATATTTTTCTCTCTTTCTCTCATACACACATACAGAGAGATAGAGGAGGAAGGGAAGAAGGGAGGGAGGGAGAGACAGAGAGATAGATAGATAGATAGATAGATAGATAGATAGATAGATAGATAGATAGAGAAGAGGAGGAGGAGGAGGAGTAAGAGGAGGGAGAAATGGTAGTTAGGAATCAGTAAAGAATGATAGACAATGAAAAACAAGTAAGTTATGATCCTAAAATGGTTTATGGTCAATGTGGCTGATATGTTAGTGAGGAGTGGAGGTCAGAAATTGTTGATTATCACAAGAGTTTCATCATGACCTCAGTGTTCATTGCGGGAAGGAACAGTCAGTTTTCTACATGTGTCTCAAACCTACTGTGGGGTAGTGAGGGGCTCTTCATGTTGTTGGGCCACCTTGAAGACTAGCCAGAGTCCATAGTGATGGTGAGAGGGAGTGGGATGGAATGGATTTTCACTAGCCTTGTCTTGGTCAGGGCCTATGAGAGGCTGTCTTGCAGCAGTCAGGCAGGATGGAGAACTCACACACCACAAAACAAGACTCCTGAGTGTTATAAATGCTAACTCAGTAAGTCAGTTGCTTAAATCTTACCAGATGAAGCAAGGCCCTAGCTATTGGTGGAGATACCTTTGGGCAGTTTGCAAAAGAACTGCTCAAATCTTCCTCCATTGCGCCTGCCACATACTGAGGATTGTGTGACCCAGAGTAACACCAGCTCTCCTACCTCTTCCCTCTTGAGATTCTCAAGGAACAGTAAGAGTTAGTTCATTGGTAGAGACTCTGCTGTTCCTTCACTCAGCAAAGACAGATTCCTCTGTGTTACAATTCTTTATTTGGCGAGAAGATGGGAAGGTCGGCATGAACGGTACTGGCTACTAAAAGCAAACACAGCAAGTCCTACAATGACTTGCCTCTTTCTCAGCTTGGCACATCGCGTTAGGAGCTGGAATAGAGACTCATTTGTAATAAGCTGTGGTTGGGAGGAGGGCAGGGGAGCCTCTGGAGAAGCTCTGTGTTTCTCCCCCACCCCTCCCAGGCACAGTCATGAGCCTCAGTTTTGTTTTTCATATTTCAAACCCTGCCTGTGCTAAACTTGCTGCAGAAATAGATCTGTACTGACACTCCCACTCGCAAGCTGCTGGTGCTGCAGCCACGGGTTTGGACATTTCTTGAGCCAACCCAGAAGCTAGGAAGCTGGAGCAGAATTAAAGGGGTAGCTGTATGAACCAACCCACTTCCTGGTTGGAAAAGCTGCATCATTCATTATTGCCATCCCTGACACTGCTATAAATCTTTAACATCAATGCTATGCCTGTCACACAGTGATTACCTCCGTGCATATGGGCTTCCTAAAAAAGGATGCTTTTATATGAATGACACAGGCATATTATTATTTTTTTTTTTTGGTGAAATGAAAGGCTGGGGCATGTCTTCTGTGGATGACTGGGCTATGGGAGACAGACTGATGGAACTGGGTCACAGCCATCCATCCAGGTGGAAGGTCAGCATCAGGGATGCCTAACAGGAAGCATTAGGAAGTTTTGGCAGGACAGTGGGGTTGGGAATCAAGGATGGAAGACCGAAGAGGTAGTCTAAGATGTTATGGAAACCTGACAAGGGGGCTTCCCTTTGGGCCCGAATATCACAGTAACCCTTAAGAAAAAGAAGAAAAGTAGGTTGAGATGGGGTGGGGGGCCAGGCACAGGGGTGGAAGAGGGTGGTGAGACATGAGATTTTGTCCCTGGAGACAAATCATCTTAGTTAACACTTGGAAACAGCGGTGAGGAGCCAGGCACTTGGCTAGAAGTGTCCTTTGCATGGGTTTCAGGTTTATCACTCTGTACTTCTGTTCACTTAATACTCTTGTGTTGCTCATTCAACTTGAGTTTTTTTTGAAGGAAGGGCCTTGGTTGGGCACCATCAGCAGGAATTCAGTGGGGGAAATTAAACATTTAGGATGTGTTTGGAATATACACACTGATTGAGGGGTTGCTCTTAGGATTCCATATTCTTGTTGGCAAAACCAAGTCTCTGAGGAACACACTGATGTCTCACACAGGCAGCAAGAGCAGTGCTGAATTTTGACTGTTCTTCCTATTAAGGCTTGTTGCTCTGGGTAACCAGTTAGGGTGTAGGAAAGATGGGACAAGAGTTGTCCAGATTCTGGAAATGGCGGTCAACCTGGGGAATTCACCAAGGAGAGAAGTTTTAATGGTGTTATGTGGCTTCTCAAAATGGAACTACCACCAGGGATGACTTGCATGGAGTCCCTTGGCTATTGATATTGCTCAAACCCTACTCCCACCACTGCACAGATCCTGCCTGTCACTATAAAGCTGCTCATTTTATGTCAACTGGACACAAGCTAGAGTCATTAGAGAGAGGGGCCCTCAATTGAGAAAATGCCTCCATAAAACTAGGCTGTAGGCAAGCCTGTAGGGTACTTACTGCTTGCTTAGTGATGGATGGGGGAGGGCCAGGCCATTGTGAATGGTGCCACCCCTGGGCTGGTGGTCCTGGTTCTATAAGAAAGCAGGTTGAGAAAGTCATGAGGGTGAGCCAGTAAGAAGTACTCCTCCATGGCCTCTGCATCAGCTCCTGCTTCCAGATTCCTGTCTTGTTTGAGTTCCTGTCCTGAGTTCCTTTGATGATGAACAATGATATGGAAATGTAAGCCAAATAAAATCCCTTCCTTCCCAAGTTGCTTTGGTCATGGTGTTTCATCATAACAATAGCAACTCTAACTACGACACTGTGTCTGCCTATGGCCTGTCCTGATCATGGAAGAGTCGTAATAATGCCAGATAAAATCTATGACACCCAGTGAAATCTGAGGTTCAGTTAAACAAGGAATAATTTTTAGTGTAAGCTTGTTATATGTAACATGGGCAACATGAAATTAATCACAACTTACCTGTATCCAAATGAATTGGCATCCTGTATTTTGACTTGCTAATTTTGGCAGTTTCAGATGGGGGTTGGTTTTAAGGGAAGCTAGAGGTAGGTTAAGCCACCACAGCAGCCATGAGGAAGGTTATGCCAGCTTTCAGCATTCAGTGATAGTGAGAGGTGGGGGTCACATAGCCTCCCTGATAACTCCCATCACCTCAGTGTTGCTCTTTTCCTGTGCATCTTATTGGTCAGACTTGGAAGCCGAGAACATGGTTGACTGGTCCTCCATTCTTCAGCATGGAGGACCTGGCACAGACCTAGTACTTAGTGACCATTTCTTAAATGGAAGAACAAGTTTTAAAATGTGTCACCTCAAATGTGGCTGATTGCATCTGAGTTAGTCAACTCTCCAGCACAGTCAGTTTATAGAGAGAAGAAGTTATCTGGTTCCAGTCTGGAGGTTTCCTACCTGGCTGACTCATTGCTTTTAGGCTTCTTCTAGGGGAGCCAGGAGGCAATGGTAAGTAGTTGTGAGAAGTAACAATGTTCACCTCTTGGCTAAGATGCAAAAGAGAGGAAGAGAAAAGGGCTGGGGCCTTATATCCTCTTCAAGAACACGTCCACCATGACCTAAGACCCTAGAGTGACTTCATAAAACTCCCATCATTTCTCAATGGTGCCATGGGCTGGAGATCAAGCCTCCAGCACACGGACTCTGGGTGGAAGTTTATCCAAACCATTGCAGTTTCTATGGTTAGGTGCTGTCTATTTCAGATCTAATCAGATGTGGCTAGACTATGAAGGCCCATCAGGGCCATAGCACAGTAGAGCAGCCTTTGGGCTGGCTTCCTATTTGGGTGATTCAGGTATGGAATGTAATTAGAACTTTGGTCTGACTGGTACTCTTGGCCTGTCTGATAACCCTGGCCTGCCCTGTATAACATCTGCACACTAAATACCTTAGCAGACAGTGAACTCAGTACTCATTACCATGAATGTGATTCATTACCACTGAGAGGTCTCAAGGAATAAAAGGGAAATCATGGATAGTGTTACTGGGACAGCTAGCAAACTCTGAACTGGGAAATATGGACCTTTGGACAAGATCATTTTTATGAATAACAAATACGCTGCAGAGTCCCCTAGACACTGTAGTGCTCAGTATCATTCTTTATGTACAATGATGATGTAATCCCACCAGCTTGATGTGGTTGCGCTTCCTGAAGAATCTTTACCAGAGAGATCCTATGAAAAGTCTGCCACAATCTAAGTCATATGATGCCCTGATGTATAGATAACTGGAACATCTCAGGAAAAGGGTCCATGCAGTTTAATTTTGTATTCTAGCACCCAGCACATCCTTCAGTTTTAGAATGTATGTTTGTATCAGTCATAATTGGCTGTGTTTTGCTGCAGTTAGGGAAAAAAAAAAGTACTTTCAGATTTTGGCAGCTTATGCAACCAAAGGTTTGTTGTTGTTGTTGTTGTTTGTTTTCTTGCTCATGTCATTTGTCCTTTTTGGTTGGCGAAGGGAAGGGTTCACGTCCCGCTCATCTGAGACCTAGGCAGATAGGGCAAGTTTTGAATGAAATGTTGAAAGCCTCTCGGTAGAGCCACAGAAAGGAGCCACAAACTGCCCCTCGAAGCTCCTCAGGAAAGCTGCTTCCACTTGTACCTCACTGCCAAAGCAAACCACATGTCCAAGTCAGCCTCCGGAGAGAAGAGGAAATTCCATTCTCCCTCAGGGAAGAAGGGAAAATGTTGTTGAACAAGAATACAGAATCTCCTACAGTGCTCAAGTCAAGGCAGACGTGATCACACTTAGCATCATTATTTAACACTGTGCTTCAGGCTTGTCTGCCATGAATGTTTGCAGGGGTAAGGTGAAATGGGCATGGGTCAGGGAATGAGTATGCTCTTGTATGCAAGGTTTGAGAAGCCCAGTGTCAATGTTCAAGTTCCTTTGTTTTCTTATTAGGTACCATCGAAGCCACAAGAGAGGAGACCACAAGGCTAGCCTTTTCTTTCCTTGTCTAGAAGAATTTTCCTCTTGGTCCAGGCTGTCAGTGTACAGAGCTAACCTATTGTAGGAGAAGCAACTGGTCACAACACTCTTGTTAGAAACCATGTGTATCTTTGGACTATGATAGGAATCAGTTGAGTTCATTAATGCGTGTTGTGCCAAGTTCCAGGTGATGTCTAGGGCCAGGAAAGTTTAAAAATGTGAAGACTCTTGTTTTCAGAGCTTTTGCCTTAGTGAGGAGAACAGTATCTTGGGCAGCTCACAGGTATTCTCCGCATTAATAGTTCCCTATCCCAAAGACTACAACACTCCTTCTGAGAGTACAACTTAGCTTCTAGTTGAGTAATTTTTGACACCCCCCCCCATGTCTTGCTTTATGTTTTTTGGAAGCCTGGAAATCTTCTAAGGTCTCCAAAAACATCTTGTAAAATTCCCAAGATCCAACTACCAAAGCATACTTTTCAAAAGCTCCTAGATCCATGTTGACATTTAGACTGACCTATGAAAAACTGAAGTGCTGAGGGGCATGAAATGATTTGTCTAAGGTCATGTGTTAGCTGATTTAAATATCCTGCAACCTAAAAAAGTTGAACCAAATATGAACTGGAATCCTTTGGACACAGGTGGTGATAAGAACATTGGCAACGCCCCACCCCACCTTACACTGTGTTTGTGAAGACATCTCTTTAGTTATTTTTTTTTCAGTTTATAAGCATCATGCTAAATAAGGTCACCCTGGTGAGTGTGCACTGCCTGTTTCACAACAGTATTGGTTCTTTAAAAGTCAGTTTTCTGAGTCATGTTGAGTCATTCACACAAACAAATGCTGAACCCTGCAAAGGGACCATCAGGGACCGGCAGTAACATCACATGTCTCCTCGATGAAAGAATTTCTCCAAGAGTCATAGCGGAATTGAGTGCTTAGCATCGCCTGGCTGTTCCGCTGAGTTAGAGCGAATCATATTTGGTGAACTTCACATGAGATAGACTATTTATAAGCAAATTAAGTGTTTAATAAGTAAGAAAAGACATTGATGTGGAATTTAAGTACTTAGCAGTTAGGATTAAACTGAATGATGAACTTTACAGATTTTGTGTACATTTTGACCCTTCTTGGGTCCCTCCCTGGATCCTCTCTCCTCTTCTCTAGGGTGATGTGCTAAATCTTGTTCTCCAGTTCCTTTATCCCTTGGTACCCAAATGGGACTTTGACTAAGCATCCCTGCTGTGCTTTGTGTTCTGGGCGAGTGCATGTAATAATTATCTCCATGTTTCACTGCATCTGTTGTAGAACAAGTCACTTGAAGACAGGACTTGCACATTTATGCCTTTCTGTCCCTGAAGACCTAGTGTTATTATGAGTCTGTATTCTCCATGCTCCCAATGGGGGCACAATGAGATGAAATAGAATTATATTTGAGTCAATAGAGCTGGAGCTGCAACAAAAGTCTAAAAAATGTTGTCTGTTGATAGAAAATAAAGTGATGCTGAGAATTTTAAGCACCAGATGGAAGAGCAAACTTGTATATTTTTGGTCCATGTATATTTTGTATGATATGATTACTAGGTATAATAAAAATGAGTTGACATTATATTTTGTGTTTACATGAAAGTGTATTATCTTATAAAGTCAGTGAAAAAGAATATGAAATATGACTTTCCTCCTCTTGTTCTCTTCTTCCATTCTGAATAATACAAAAATCACCCTTAAGATTTCTGGTAGGAAGTGAGCTGTAAAGAAATTGTCATGCTATGTTTTTATTCAGACCTTATGAGCAGGCTTGATACTGTGTTATTCCTCACACTCTATTTTGTCCCCTTTATTCAGTGGGGAGTAGGAGCACTGGCCATGTGGAAATATGGGTAAATATGAATAGATGAAACTTGAGGCCAATTCAACTTTTGGTGAGAAGAGATGAAAGGACCAGAAGCCAGCTCATGACACACGGAAAAACAACCACTTGGAAGGAGGCTGAGCACGCCTTGAGTAGACACAATGACATTTTGTGGAGTGCATGTAAAATTTCTGGCTATTTGAAGTAGTGTATATATCTGGTACCAAGAGCCAATACACAAGAATGTATTTTTAAAAAATGATATTTGTTAGCTACCTGCTGCCATTTGCTAAGTGGTATGCTTTAATAATAATGATGAGATAAAAATAATAGTTCTTCTTTTGAGTGCCCACCCTGTCCACACACTAAGCCTTTCAATCCTTTTAGCAAACTTAACAATGTGTCCTTACTATTATATAAAGGAATAAAAATACTCCATAATTATAGGTAACTGAGATGTTAGGTCTCAAACCTGGGACAGACGGCTAACTAGGGTGCTTAATGTATTCAAGCAGATGTTGGAACTTTAAGGAGGTGCTGGCCTCCAGGTTCTTCTAGCATCCCTCAGTCCCTACCTGTTACAGTGTTCTCCTGGCTAGCATATCCCAATACCTACCCTGAACTCTCCAGCCCATGGGCTAGCCTACACTGCCCTTCTCCCAGCTCCTTTGGTCCCTATATAACCCAGCCATTTTTGGGGCCCATGACCCTTTTTGTCTTTTTTGGTCTCCTGTTTTCCAGACCTTTTGGCTCCTGGCTCTCCGCTCCCCCCATACTCATATGACCCTGCTCAGTCTACTGGTCATGTCCACTCTGGTCTCTTCCAGATGCCTCCAACTCTGACTGCATTCTCCCTTTTATCTACAAGAAACCTTCTCCCCCACCATACCTAGGGGCAATCATGTCCTCCATTTATTTACTTATTTTTCTATCAACTTCCTTGAAGTCAGTCCCATCAGTGGTTAGTCCTGGAGCCAAGATTCTGCTTGGCCTACCCACGAATGGTCTGCCTTCACTGTCCAAACTATGTTGAATTGGAGGAAAAGTCACTTAAAAAATATGTATTGTTTTAGACTTCTAGAAAAATTGTGAGGACACACTGCCTACTTTCCCCTCTGTTAACATTAGTACAGCTTATTTGTCGAGATTGGTAGTATTGACCTACTGTTTGTCAGTGAAGTCCACAGTTTGCTAAGGCCTCTGTAGTTGTTACCTAAAGCCCTTTCTCTGCTCCAGGATCCTGTGGAGGATTCAGTCATCCTGACGTCTGCCTGCTCTCCTCTCAGTTGTGATGGTTCCTTACATGTTCCTTATTTCCCATGGCTACCGTAATTACTTTTCTATTTCTGTGAAGAGACGCCACGACCAAGGAAACTTCTAGAAGCCATTTAACTGGGAACTTATAGTTTCAGAAGGTCCATGATGGTGGGTGCACAGCAGAAGGCAGGCAGGCATGGTGCTGTAGCAGTAGCTGAGAACTTACATCCAGATCTATAAACAGGATGGAGGGAAGGCAGAGGGAGAGAGGGAGGGAAGGAGAGAGGGAGGGAGTGCGAGAGAGTGCCAGCCAACTGGGAACAGTGTGGGCTTCTGAAACCTTAAAATTCACTTCTTGACACACTTCCTCCAACAAGGCTACACCTCCTCCTAATTCTTCCCAAATAGTTCCACCAACTAGGGACCAAGCATTTAAATATGTAAGCCTATGGAGGGCTGTTCTCATTCAAACCTCCACAGTGGCCTTGGGAGTTTTGAGGAATACTGGTCATGGGGTTCCTGAACATTTATTTACCTGACGGTTTTGCTCATAGTCTGGAGTGATGAAGAGCAGGGAGGTAAAATTCTGTTGCCACCACAGTGTGTCAGTCATACACATCCACGGGACTCATCATGAGGGCCTGGACCTTGTCACCCATCTGATGTAGTGTTTGTCAGGCTTCTCCACTCAGAAATCACCGAAAACATTTTTTTTGTTGCTGGAATGCAGACATGTCCCACAGAGACTCCCCAAGAATTGAAAATCATTAAGAAGCAGCTGTTCCGGCTGTCTTTGAGCGAACTGGTGTGGTCTTTTGTTTCTTTTACTTGGGAGTTTCTTCTTGTTCTCCTCTTGTATTTTACTAACTGGTGAGACTGCAGGCTGTCAACACTCTGTTTCTCGACCTTCTTCTCATCTCCCTCTAGTTTTAAATAGCTGTTGGCATCTACAGAGCATCCCTCTCCTTATTCGTTCAAGAAACTGCTTGGCCTGTTCTGCGCTTTCTCCTAGTTTCTCTCTCAATTGCTACATCTCTTGTTCTCCCATTCCCCGCACTGCCCCCCCTTCAGCCTCTCCCCATCTCCAGCCTCCCTTCCCAGTCTCCCCCCAGTGTAGACGTAACCGTCTTGTTAATGTTCTGGCGCCATTCATGTGGGGCGTTTACCTACCAACCCCACACCTCAGCACCAGTCAAGCACCTGCAGCAAGACCAGAGCCATGTGGGGAGTAGCAGGTTGATTTCCACTTCTATGTCTTGATCACAGCTCACCATGAAAGGCAGGCATGGCAGACGCTCAAGGCAAGAGCTGAAGTAGAGACCGCGGAGCAATGGCTTGCTGGTTTGTTCCCCGTGGTTTTCTCAGCCTGCTTTCTAATAAGCCCTGGGTCACCTGCCCAGGGAGGGCACCATCCACAGAGAGTTGCCCTCCCCTATCAACCACTAATCAAGAAAATGCCTCTCTGACTTGCTTCCAGTTCAGTCTTACAGAGACATTTTCTCAATTAAGACTCCGTCTTCCCAGATAGATCTAGGTTTGTGACAAGCTGACAAAAACCAACTAGCACCTGGCCCAAAGTCTACCATACCAGTGTATCTTCTGAAAAACTGTGACATAAAATTTAACCCCATGAATGAGCGTCCTTGTGTCTGGTTAGTTCTGAGCCGGTGAAGATGTAAGCTCTGTGATACCCCCACAAGGAAGTTGGTTTGGGTCCTGGCTTAGACACTGCTGTAATTTCTGTCCCTGGTACTATGATGAAATAGCCTGACCAAAAAAAAGGTGACAAGGCTTTATTCTGGCACACAGTCCCAGTCCAGCACTCGAGGGAAGTCAGGTGGCAGGGGACTGAAGCTGCTGACCACATTACATCCACAGTTAAGAAGCAGAGAGCTAATAAGTACAAGCTATCACTCAGCTCTTTTTCTGTTCACATAGTCCAAGATCGCAGGCATGGACTGGCGCCATCCATCCACAGTGGGCAGATCTCCCCACTTCAATTAATGTGGTTAAGATAATCCCCTGCAGGCACTCCCAGAGGCCTGTCTTCCTACTTGATTCTAGATCACATCAAGTTAATCGTCATTAACTATGGCAGGTGCCCATTAGCATTCATCTTGACTAACTCAGTAAAAATTATCCCACACAGATAGAAGAGCTGTATCTTGGTCATTGGAATTAAAATGTACTGGAAAGTTTGCAAGTCTAGATGGATGGGAAGCTTAAGGATGGGAAGCTTAAGGATGATACGCATTAAGAAAATAATGCAGATTATTTTAAGTAAATAATTTGTGAATGAACTTTCTGTGGATGCTTGTGACATTGGTCTTAGGTATTGGTGTACATTTTTGGGAGCCATGAAAGTTGGAAGTACTCCCTATTTCCTAGGCTCTATGGCCTCAAACTGGAAGGGAACGATTCCACTTTATTCTGATTGGTCTTTGTGCGGCAGTGTGTGTGATTGTCTTTTGCTGAGATATGAAACAATGTAAGAAAACCACCTTTGGTTGAGGTAACAGATGGGAAGAATATGACCATAGATTCTTCAGTTGTCTAAACAAAAGGTGATGTTGCAGGATTCAGGGAAAGGTCTTGGCTAGACACATGCCTCTGTGAGCCATCTGTGTGCTGGTAAGGAATACTGTGATGTGGTCCAACCTAGAAAGAGCAGAGGGTGAGAAGACAATCAGTTTTGATGGCTGAATAATGAGTGGTTTACTAAGAAGCAAAAGAAGGAATAGGTTCAGAAACAGGAATACTGGGGGGAAAATCTAGTGCAGGGAGAGGTGGGGAAACTTTTAGATAAGAATTGTGGATGCATAGATCCTAGAACAGTCAATTAGTGGGCATATTTTTATATCAAATAATACTTTAGAGTGGGGATTACAGAGACTCTCCCTGTCCCCAGAGGCCTCTGTGATACACCTTGCCTGAGCTGAACTGGGAACTGGCCATGGGAGAGCCACACCACCATGTCCCTACTGATTCCCTCTGCCCTTTGCTTCTGTCGGTTAGCTGCTTTTTAGTACTTTACCAGAGACTAGGCAGAGGGAGGAAAGGGAGTTCTGGAGGAAGCTCTCTGCTTTCTGCTCACTCCTTAGTGTCCATACATTCTTGATGGAGCAAAAATAAAGTTCTGGGGATCCTTAGTATTTAAAAAAAAAAAACAAACTCCTGTTTTTTTTTTTTTTTTTTCCTTTGTTGAATTTAGTGTTATTTAAATTCAACTAAAACTACATATATTTTTTCTGATCAGTCATACACTATTTCAAAATAATTCAAGTAAAAATAATGTACCAAGAAAAAAAATAAAGAAGTTAATGTCATTTAGGGGAGTAGGTGAGGTGATGCGCATTTGTCAAATATTTACTATTTAGATGTCTTCTTATGTTAACCTCTAAGCATTTAGAAAGTAGTAGCAATATAAAACCAAATGCAATGCTGCAGCAAGCCTCTTATTAGTGGGCAATCAGTTATCTGTGCTCCTCCAGTGCCTGATACTCAAGAAATCTCGATATCTCAGCCACAGTGCAGCCACTAGGACAAAATGAAAGTTCACAGCAGTATGAAACTGCTTTTATTTGTTTGGGGTGGAGAAAAAGCATTTACTTTGCACTTTTTTCTTAATTTTGTATTTTTTATTTTAGCCCCCCCCCCCCCAAACTGTGTCTCTCTGTGCAGCCCAGGTTGTCCTTGAACTCAGGATGACCTATCTCAGTCTCTTAAATACTGGGGTGAGGCATGCACAATTATACCTGCTTGTGGAAACTTATTACGGGATATGTACACTTATTCACAATGCATCTTGACTAACGTTTGTTAAATATTATTGAGAGTCCCAGCTTCCAGACTATCTTTTATATCTTTTAGTATTCAATGACATTGCTTCACAGAAAAATGGACAAACGTCTTGACTTGACTCAAATCCATTGTCTTGGTATTCTATACCCCAAATAAGCAGGTCTGCCATTAGGTTCCAGGGAGATGGTCAAAATCTTCCTTCCGAGACGGAGTCTTATCCATGTGTTTTGTGCTTCAAAATACGTCCACACTTGACTGTTACCTTTGCTAGGTGTTGCACTCAATCCACTCAATGGAAACGTGGAAGTCTTTCACCTTGGAGTGATAACATGGAAGGCAATGCTTTGAAAGGAAGACTTTGCCATTGTTTGCAAAGCATTCTGGGTATGAGCTGCAGCCAACTGAGCACCCAGCACTGTCAGACCTCCTCAGTGACACAAAAGTTGTCTGTTAGTCTGTGTTCTTCCTTCGGTGGTTCATGGTCTGACTGACTACAAACTAAAAAGTAGAAAAAGAGGTAGATATTCACTTTAAGGCTGTGAGAAAGGAAGAAAAATGTGAAACTTCGAAAAATGGTGTGGTGTAAACAAAGAAAAGATACCTTAAGTTTGGGGCAGATGTTACGATGATCTCTTAAGGCAGGGAGGAAGAGCAGAAGTAACCAAGCAGATTAGCGCCCCCAGGCAGAAGCCCCAAAGGCTTTGCTAAAGCCCACACACTTCCCAGTTTTTGTGTTTAGAGTATAGCTCCTTTCTCCTTGGGACCATGGATGTGTTTTCACACTTTGCTTCGGTTTACCCCTGGCTCTATCTGCCTCTCATACTTACCTCCATGTGGGATACACTGTGGAAGTTTTCTACCGTATGCCTGTCACAGCTCAGTAAGTCATCGCCATCTTGACGACAATTCAAGTGTGTGGACTCTCAGCTTGGGAACTGCTGGACTATGTGAGTCTAAACTGACCTTCTTCTTGTCAGATCACTCTCCAGAATGTGGGGCCAGCCTAGTCTCATCCAGCGATGGACACTGGTAAAGAAACACCTTTTTTAAAAAAAACTTTCTACACTCCCTCCCAAGCCCTGAGCTTGTCATCTGCTTTTCTCATCCAACATTGCCTTAGTTCATCATAGTGGTCCCATTCCTTAACCTTACATATGTCCTACGCTTAACTGTAAGGCTTACCCCTATACATTCTGCAGTGTCGTTGTTCATGATTATAGTTACTGACCAAAAGTTAGACAACCAGCCAGTCAGAATGTATCAAGAAAGCTTGGGGGCAGGGGTGCGGGTGGGGTGGGGGTGGGGTGGGGGGGAGGGGGGGAGGAACACAGCTAGAGAAAAATTACTTGGGTGGAAGATAAAAGTCAAATATGTTTTGATTTGCTTTGGCTAAGATAATGTGGTATTAAATTATCTGGTCATCCATATTTATAGCCATAAAGTCATTTTTGTGGTGGCTAAATCTAAAAGAAATCTGTAATAAATAGACATTTTAAATAAAATCAGCTGCCTTGTAATTTTTATTGGCTTCAATGCGAGGATAACCTAAGTAGTATTTTGTTTCTGTAATAACACAGTTATTAAAGCAAAACAGGCCAACATTATTATAGTTTTCCTAATTATATAATTGGCATCCAGTAAGCCGGTTTCCTCTCTAATGGTTAAAGAGGAGCTGTCTATTTTATGTGAATTTGGTACTGTTACTTGTTTGTTGATAAAGCCATATTTTTATCATTGAAGAATTATTTATCCTTCACTACACACATCTTAATCTGTATTGTTATTACCTATTTATGAAAGGCAAAGATTTTGACCTCAAATGAAAAGCATACAAAATGTCTTATTCTTAGAGTGAGTTTTTATTGAGCAGTTTATTTTCACATACAAAACAGTCAATGAACTTTCCTTGTAGGTTAGAAAGACTCTGGGAAGAACAGCATGTTCTTTTTCTAAGATTAGTCATTTTCCTTGACTTGATGTAGAATCCTCACTTATAGCCCCTGTCTCTTGAATTTGGAGAAATCTGAGACACTCTCAGGCTATTGTAACCAAGTAATTGGGAAGAGTCATTCATTTAAAGTAACATTCCTGTGATTATCCCGTTAATAGTGCAGAGGCTAGAGGGATGCATGGTACAGCCATTAAGACTGCATGCTGCTCTTACAGAGGACCCAAGTGGGCTTCCTAACACCCATGTTGGAGGGTTCAAAACCATCCCTAACTTCAGTTCCTTGGGATCTAATGACCTTTTCTGGCATCTGGGACACCTACACTCATGGGCACATATCCACACACAGACATGCACAAACACGCATGACTAAAAATAGAAAAAATAAATCTTCAGAAAGAAAGGTATCAGCCTTCTTTCTCTTTGGAACTGGCTACACTGGCATCAGGAACTCTGGCTCTGTGACATGGAGAAAGACAGTTTTAAAGGCCTAGGCCTCATTTTTTGCTCTACAAAGTCATGCATTGACGGGGATTTTCTCTGTGTTCCCTTTCAGTTAGGTAGAAATTCTAACTGTCTGATGGAGCTGACATTAGTGTCACTGAGGAGGGTGCTTGGAGCCCATGACAGATGAAGCAGTGAAATAGTGAAGTTAGAGAAATGAGAAAGTGGAGAGTGTGTGGGATGAATGAGGGCGGTTCATCATGGCTGGCAGCCTGGCTCCCGGCCCTCCCTCTGCTTCCGATAGCTTTCTCCATGATACACTCCGGATGATCTCACACTAAGGAAAATCTGAGCGTGGGTTGAAAAGGAAGGGGGTGCATTTTACTGGTAGAGAATGCCAAGCGTAGTCCAAAACTCATTAGAACTATGATAGTTAAAATGATGGAACGTTGAGTCAGAGAGACAGTAGTTAAGACAGACAGTAATGGCTGCTGCTGATTCGGTTCTGCTGCAAGATCATTTAAGGCAAGCAAGAAAGAAAGGAAACACTTAGATTTAGTTGTCTCATTTATATGGTCAACATATGTCACGCCCCTAAAACATATGCCTTTCTCTAAAAAGTTGTTCAAAGAATGCTTTCTCTTCTAAATATGTATCCTACTTCTCTTCTCTCTCTCTCTCTCTCTCTCTCTCTCTCTCTCTCTCTCTCTAGTGGTGTGTGTGTGTGTGTGTGTGTGTGTGTGTGTGTGTGTGTGTGTGTACAGTTTTTTATAACATCACCCAGGCTCCTGTGATAGTCTTATGGCCAGCTGACATCTTAGGTCATCTCCTGGTCCAGTGTAATCTTGGCTACTGTATGTTATAGTGTTTGCCTTCATTTTATGATGCCTCAACATGAGGAGTGCCTTGAGGACACAGCTTATGTCTTATTTATTATGTTTTATTCTGACTGAAACCACTCTTGGTTCAAAGTGGGAAGGGCATGTCCAGCAGCAGGAGATGAAAAGATGCAGGCCTAACCTTACCTGCTTGCATGTGATGGGGACTCAGGGGAGACCATGTATGAGGTGTCAACAGACTACAATGAACAAATCTCCTCACTGCTGTGACTCTGGGGACTACAGAGAGCTCACAGAGGTTGTCTACAAGCACAGAAGAATGAAAAAGAGTAGTCACAAAGCAGCTTCCCTTGTGACCACTGACCACAAGACTTTCTCACCCCTAGATAAAGCATCTCCAGGGTGAGAAATGTTGAATTAGAGTCAGTTTCCTTTTCCACAAGGAAATGATGTCTCAAATGATGTCTCACTGGTCTACACAGGTGACTTTACATGTTCAAAAAAGGAAGTAGGTAGCTCCACCCTTCCTCCCATCCACCTACAAGCCTTACACTGGAAGCTGGGGGAAAGGAATTCTGGGTACATCTCCAGCCTCATTCTCCTCAGTCTGTGTTCTAGGACTGTGCTTCAACATCTCTGCCTGGGGACTTCCCATACATCTGTGATAGATGAAAGGTTTCTTTGCTTTGCCTCTTATTGAGAGATGGGGTTTGCATCTGCACCCCCTTCCTTTTAATGAGGTGAGGGTCTGTGACTATCCTATCAACAGAACATGACCAACTCAAGTCTCCGAGACGAGAGGCTTTTGCTTCTTGTCTCTTGGAATGCTAGCTCTGGAGGAAACTTGATGCCATGGAAAAAGTCTGGCTATCCCAGGGCCCTTGTGACTGAGAGAAACCCAAGGCACCCAGAAAGCTCTTAAGAGAGGAGATGGTCTGTGAGGAAGATGAGGTGCAAAGAACACCATGGAACCAAATAGACCCGCGAAGGAGGTTGGTTGAGTTAGTCCCTTGTCATTGTGATGGAACACCTAGAAAACAACTTAATGAGGAAAAGATATGTTTTTGTCCAAGGTCTTTATCAATCACTGGGTAAGGAAAGGTGGAGTAAAGTCCATCATGGTGGGGGCCAGAGAACAGAGAAAGATAAATGCCAGCACACGCCTGCTTTCTTCTTTTCACCTTTCATTCTTTTTGGATTCAGAGTCTGTGGGAAGGTGTCTCCCACACTCAGAGGGGGTCTCTGCCTTTTTAGTGAACCCTCTTTGGTGACATTTTCATGGGCATACCCAGAGATAGGCGTCACTAAACTCCAGGTGATGCTCAATCCAATAAGGTTGGCAGAGAAGTTTAACTGTCATCGAAATGGATCTTTGGCTCCAGCTGTTTCAACTAACACCATGTGGACCAGAGATGAGCCACCTACTTGAGCCCTTCCTGAACCTCTGACAAACACAGTCAAGAGTAAAATCAAGAAGCATTTTTAGGCAGTGAGGGTTAGTACAGCATTGCAGAGAAATGAACCTCAGAAGCCATGTCTTGCAAGACCTGGTTTGCATATTTTTTGTATGGCAGAACCTGCCCTGTTTGGATGGGAGGCAGAGTTCATCTTTCTCTAACCTCTAAAGCAGTGGGTCTCAGACTGTGGTTCACGACCCCCTTTTTTTTGAGGGGGGGTTACATGTCAGATAGCCTGCATATCAGATAGTTATCTTACAATTTATAACAGTAGCAAAATTACACTTATGAAGTAGCAATGAAAATAATTTTATGGTTGGGGTCACCACATTATGAGGAACTGTATTAAACAGTCACAGCATCAGGAAGGTTGAGAATAGTTGTTCTAGAGCCTCATGTCCAAAGCAGCCAAAGAAGTAGGTTTAATTGAGTGTCTCCCATGGTGGGTGCCTTAGATCCAGTTTCTCACTAACTATTCCAGAAGAGTCTATAGAGAAGCTGTTCTCATTATTTTGTTAAGAAACATGAGAGTTGTCTGTGAAGAATAGCGGTGGTGAGCTGGGGAGTGGATTGAGCCTAGGGCTACTAGGTTCTTTGTATAGCAGTGCTTTGGTTCCACTCTAGACTTGTTCGTCCTAGAATGTGAGAGTCTGCTTAGGAATCTTGCTCCCGTGGCCCACTGTCAAGGCATAGTTCTGTTCACTGTCATGTTCCCCACTGTCTGGCAATGTCTGTCCCAGGTTCAATAAGTGTTCATTGAAATCCTTAAAGGACAATTTCTAATAAAGCAAATACAAAGTCCCACGCACAGAGAACACAGAGAATTGCTTTCCATTGATAAGCTGCTTCGCCTTAGAAAACCTTTGAAATCCAGATTTTGCAATCCCTGCTTCCTCTGACCTAAGAATGTTGGCTGTGGCGACTCTTGGGTGTCTGGCCTGAGCCTGGCCTGTCTGTGCAGGATCTTATACAGACGATGCATCACCAGGCTCACAGGAGCTGATGCTGTGATCTGCAGCCGTTCTGAGACAGCACCTTCCTAAGAAAAGAGCTGTGTATAAACAGCAAAGTCCTTCACCTCTGTGGAGGACACCCTTCCTGCTTTGACTTATAAAGCCCTGGGAGTGAATGCAAGGCTGGTAGATGATAAACCCCTTGATAATGCAGCTGACTGGATAGAGATAAGATGTGTCAGAGGTGGACTTTTCAATCTGCTGGTGCTCCCATCCATATTGACTGGGGACAAGAATTTTCTGTGGATCCCTGCTGTTACCGACACTGTACTGACTTTTGTTGACAATAGTGGCCAGACTCCATTAGCATCTGCCTACAAGATCCAGGAAAAAAAAAAAAAAACAAGTCAGGAAACAAACAGTGCAGTCTGACCCCTTAAGAAAGCAGAGCTGATGGAAGGGATTTCTAAGTCGAATAAAGGAATAGAAATGGCAGGGTGGAAGGCAGGCCTGTAGATAGTCTGAGATCACCACAAGACACACACACCCTTCCCACCAGGTTTGTATGGAGCCACAGCTGTGATGAGGAGACGATGGAGGAGAGATGGAGTGCTGAGGCGTTATGGTCTGGATGCTACCCCAGTGTGCAGTTACAGACACATGAAGAGGACATGAGATTCTCTTGAGCCAGACTTGGAGGTGACTGGATGCCACCTGATGGGGGTGGAAGGGACTGAACCCATGTCCTCCACCTGAGTGGCAAGCCGTTTTAGCCACTGGGCCATCTCTCTAACCCTGATGGATATATATTTTTAAAACCAACTTTCTCTATCATTTTCTGAGACACTGTGGTTTGATTTAAAAAAAAAAAAAATCTTGTTTGGGTCAAGTGGCCCTAATGCTGTGGGTTTTCTGATGTGCAGAAACTCTGGGCTGCCTCTCTGAGGGTCTGTGCTCTCGTCGGTGACATGTTGGCATGGTCCCCAGCCTGAGAAATGTGCTGAAGCTCAAGGGGGAAACAGAGACGACCCACTGCTAGTGTTAGATTTCTTTCTGTGCATGTCTGTCATTTGCGTTGGAACATTCAGCAGAATGAGGTCAGTTATGGTTTCAGTTAGCGGTGCAGCTTTTATGTTGTACACAAATCATATGATGTTTTTAATTATCTCTGCTTTTTAACATTGATCTGAAACCATATCCTTAACTATGCATGGCTTAGAGGTGTCTCTCTCCCCTCTCTTGTTTGTTATGACTTCTTTCTGGGATAAAAATGAAACCTGATCGTGAACAGTTGAGACACAATTGTACTTTTGGGCCTTTGTAAGTAGTTTGATTGTCCGGAGTTAAGAGGGGAAGATGTGGATAATTACTAGCTATACAGCTGTAAATGGAAATTCTTAGGGTAATTAATCTGGGATCCACTGCTTTTCGGTTGAGAGTTAGAGTGATGCTTATCTTTGAACTTCAGAAATACACAGAGGAGCCTTTGGAAAGCTTGGTGCTTTGCCTTAGGCCAAGAGCTGTAGTTTTCTGACTCTTGAGTCTGTGTTCAGTTTCCAAGGGGAGAGAGGAAATCAGAAAGGACTTCCTAGGCCCCGCATGGTTGGCAGAGGATCGAGGAACTGAGAAACAGATCACGTGTGAGGGAAGACCCGGGGAAGCTTTTTTGTTGTAGTTCTTAAGTGAGTGCTAAGGGGACTGGCATCATAGAAGTGGGTTTAAAAACCCCATCTTTGCTGACCTTCCCAGCAGAGATGATCCTTCTCAGTGTCTGTTTCCGTATTGCAGGCCAAACTAACTGTTCAGGAGTAGACTGCCAGGTCTTCTGCTCAGTGACCAGACAGGAGACCTTCAGAGCCACTCTCTGTGGTCTATGGGGACTTGGCCATGGTTTTTCTTAAGAGTTTTGTTATGGAAAGTTCTTGGAAGTCTCGGAGCTGAGAAGAGCTTCATGGAAAAGAAATAGGCAAGTTTTCTTGGAACCTACTCACTTTTTCTTTTATTGAATGCTTATTATGTACTAGGAACTACTGTCAACTGTAGAGCTTAAGCAAGAAAAAACTATAAAACATAATTCTTGTCCTCAAGGAGCCTATCATCTGGTTAAGGGGGTAGGCCCAGGAACAACTTACTATTATGCAGACTACTGGGGATGCATAACAGTGGGTTGAATTGTCTCCAACAACAACAACAAAAGGGTATTTAAACCTTCCCCTGTTAAGCTTGTGAAGGCGAACCAGTTTAGAAGTAAGATTTTTACAGAGGTCATTAAGGTAAATATCCCTTTGGTGAGTCCACTCTGGATTCAGGGGAGGCCCTAAACCACTGATTGAATCCTTTTAGAAGAGAAGAAAGGAAAATTAGACACAGAGATATAGAGATAGAAGGCCATGAGATAGTGGGGTCAGATACTGGGGCTATACCCCAAGTCCAAGACTACTCTTAACTTTAGTATTCGGTTTAGTATTAGTGTTCAATTGGTAGACTACAAGAAGGCAAACCATACAAAGAATCTAGAAATCAGCAAAGAAAGAGTCCAGCCCCCCCCCCCCCCCAGAACAAGCCAAGCTTACTGGCCCTTTGATTTTTTGGACAACTGGCATTTAGCTCTGTGATCACACAAAATTCTGTTGTTTTAAGCCAAGTGGGTTGTTAAACAAGTGTCTGTGTGTGAAGTTCTGCATAGAATTATGGTGATATTGTGTCCCCCAATATATTGTGCATCCTAACAAACTTATCTGGGGTCAGAAAACAGAACAGCCACTAGATGTAGAGGCCAGAAAATTGTGGCACACACACTTTTAATCTTAGTATTCCAGAGGCAGAGATCTGTCTGGATCTCAGTGAGTTCAAGGCCACACTGGAAACAGCTAGGCATGATGACTCATGCTTTTAATCCTAGGAACTGATGGCAGGAGGCAGAAAGGTATATAAGGCATGAGGACCAGGAACTAGAGCCTGGTTAAGCTTTTAGGCTTTTGAGCAGCAGTTTGGCTGAGATCCATTTGGATGAGGACTCAGAGGCTTCCAGTCTGAGGAAACAGGATCATCTGAGGAACCGACAGGCTTGTTTTGCTTCTCTGATCTTCTAGCATTCACTCTAGTACCTGGCTTCAGGTTTGTTTTTTTTTTTTTTTAATAAGACCTTTTTAGATTCTTGCTACATAGGATGGAGCCACAATCAGGTTGTCCAAGGACGAGAGCAGCATTGGAGAAGGCACAGGCAGAAGTATTCTTACCGAGAACTACCCAGCGGCACTGGTGGGAAGGAAAAGGGAGGCAGGACAGCATAGCCGATCCACAGTTGTGAAAGCCCTCATGGAAACAGGGGACAAAGGGACACGTCGGTGTCAGTAAAGTCCCCAGAACCTTGCCTGTGTTTTGATGTGTCCCTTCACTGGAGAACAGCGACAAGGCTATGAGGAATTGTGAAGACCTGCAACCCCTGGTGCAGATCAACTTCGTGTCACATCAGGGAGGAACGTGGTTGAGAGTGCCTGCTTGGGCAGTGGGATTCTCAACACTGAATGGTAAGAAGAGGATTTTGAATTTCCATGGTAACGTGGAAGGAGATTTTTGAGAAGAGGAAATGCAGTTGTCTCCTTGAGTGTTGTGTGGCTGTGGACAGAATCAGCAGCGGCTGTGAATTTAGATAATAGTGAAGGACGTCGGTCTCTAGACCTAGGGACTGCACTGAATCCTGTAGCTTTGAAGATGGGAAGAAGAGATGCGTTCAAGAAACCTCTCTGAGATAGATGTGACATCACTGAGGATGGTGTCTTTTGTGCTTGGAAGAGTTGACAGATGAGCACTGGTTGACTTAGACCAGCAGTTCTCAAGCCATGGGTCACGACCTCTTTGGATGTTAGAATGGCCCTTTCACGGGGGTCACCTAAGACCATCAGAAAACATAGATATTTACATTACAATTCACAACTAGCAAAATTACAGTTATGAAGTAGAAACAAAAATAATTTTGTGGCTGGGGGTCACCACAACACGAGGTACTGTGTTAAAGGGTCGCAGCATTAGGAAGGCTGAGAACCACTGCCTTAGCGGATGGCTAGCTAAGGACATCTATGGAAGCGAGTCCTGACTCTGACTTTGGACATACTCAGTTTGGCCGACTGTAGGAGACCCAGGAAGCGGTGCTTGGCCTCTCACAGAAGACAATAGTCCTAGGAGTTATCACCCTCTATGGATCTGGTAGTATTGCAAGACATTGCATAACTCAGGAGAACTGTCCAAGTTGGGCAAGATTGGCTAAGAACAAAGTTTTGCAGAAATGCTCCATTACGGGATTAAGGAGAGCAGGAGTCATAGAAGCTGGAGAGACTGACTGTGTGGGAGGGCAGTGGGACATGAGAGCTGTCCTGAAAACTAAGACAGAGCCTGTTAATTCCTGTGGCTGCTATAATAAATCACCATAAGCTTGGTGACTTAAAATAGCACAAATGTATTCTCTGTAAGCGCGGGATGAACAAATCCCACATCAACCTTTCAGCAGAACGGCATTACCTTCTAGGGCTCAGGCAAAACCCTTCCTTGTCTCATCCAGTTTCTGATGGTTCTGTGGTTCCCTGGCTACTGGCGATGCCACTCTTACCCCTGCATCCTTCTTTGTGGCTCGGAAATAACAATTCTCAGCCCCAGGTCAAGAGGGATACGTGCTTTCCTTATAAAGACAGTAGTCACTGTAGTAGACAGTGCGGTCGGTCCACTATCAGAGACCACACTAAATTTGAGGTGGCTTCACTTTGGCCCTGGTAGTTACATCTGCAAAGATTCTACTAACATTCACCAGTACCAGAGGTTAAGATTTGGATGTACCCCTTTGTAGGATACAGTTCATGCCACTATAGTAGGTTATATACCAGGGAAATGGCTGGTGTAAAACTGGGTTTGTCAATCAAAAAGGAAATTGTAGACAATGCTGATGAAGAAAATTTCAGTGACTGCTTCCTGGAAACTGAACGTTCAGGCAACACATGGGAAAATGGTTATTTTCCACGTTAGTTTTGCTGGCTCATGACTTGGGAGACTTGAGGAGATGAATGTGGCTTAGTGTTCCAAGAAGAAGGTAAATCCAGAGCACTGGGAGTTAGATCAACCACTCTGCAAAAGGCCTAGCCAATGACAGGGTAGGTTAATTTGTTTAAGATCATATAGTCACAGTCTGGCCTGAAAGACATTTCCAGTTTTCAGAGATCTGCTCATGTATACATGTATGTATGTACCTAGTTCAAAATATATAAAAACGTCCCACTGTGCATCTGTCCGTCTGTCTGTCCCTCTCTCTTTCCCTCCTTCCCTCTGGATTGAACCTACAGCCTTGAATAGGGAGGCAAGCATTTATTGCTGAGTTACACCTCTAGCACTTCTGATCTGAGACAGAGTCTTTCTAAGTTGCCTATGCCATCCTTGAGCTCACTTTGCAGCACAGGTGAAGGGCTTGCCTGAGTAGCTGGAATTTCAGGTATGTGCTACCAGGCCCAGAGTTTTAGAACTTCTTCACATAGCACTTAGAGGCAAGGAGCTAGGCTCAGAGATGTCAAGCAACTTCAACTGTTTATCTTTTGGAAACCATACCTGTGTTGATTACTTTCTGAGTCCATTCTCTGGATGTTGAAAATATAGAATTAGAAACCTCAATTTTGGCTTTCAAGGAGTACATGCTAGAGCATACCAAGTCTTCTGCCATTAATTTGTCATCTAAGGCAGAATTCATTCAAACCTGTTGTGTGCCAGAATATTTTGGGAGCTATTCATGAATTAATCAATGAAATGGACAAAAAAAAAAAAATGGAGCCCACAAACCAGGAGGTGGTAGTGTATGCCTTTAATCCCAGCTCTCAGGAAGCAGAAGCAGGCGGACCTCTGTGAGTTCAAGGCCAACCTGGGCTACAGAGTGAGTTCCAGGACAGGTGCAAAGCTACACAGACAAACTCTATCTCGAACACACACACACAAAGTGGAGCCCACATCATACTTTAACAGTGAGAGGAAGGTAAAGCGAGAAATCTATGGAGTCTGCTCAAAGGGTACAGGGATTTATTAAGAAAGGAAAACTCACAAGACAGAACAGAGGAATTGTTGCAGGGTCCTGGAAAAGGTGAGGCGTGGTCCCACACTGTTCTTCCTCCTGGAGACTGTCCCAGCATCCAAGTCCCACAAGGGAGCTAAGAGAGCTGCATATGTGCATCTCAGGTCCCAAGGGTCTCAGAGAGGCCACGCCCCAGGGGCATGTACTTCAGGGTCATAGGCAGGTAGAACAGTTACCTACTATGTCTCTAGGGCTGCATTTCAGGGTCATAGAACAGATACCCACTACAGTGAGGAATTTATAGCTAAATGTGTTAGTGTTCTACTGGAGAAGAGGTGTTTGGGAGATTAAAGTAGCAGTTGCTTGGGCCTCTGGCACTTCCTGTAATTTATCACCAGGACTAGAATTGTGGCCTACCATTCTGAATTCTGTCTCTATATCATCTCATTTAATTCTTGAAGTAGATTATTTACAGTTTTCTTATGAAGGGAGATCTGACTTAGAAATACAATGACCTCCTTTGAACCATGCATCTGGCCTGTGGGGAGTCACGAAACTGGGCTTTCCATGCATCTCACCTGTGGGGGAGTCATTGAAACCTGGCTTCCCAGAAGCCCCTGTGCTTCTCTCACTTCCTTTGCTTCCCATCGCCACAGTTGTTATTTCTGATCTCGCTACCTCTCCACTCTTCCTACCACTCACACCTCCCCATGGCTCCTTTCTCCATCTGTGGACCCGCCATCTATACCACACATGGTAAGCCCAGAGGTGACAAGCAGAGATACTTCTGCAAATAATCCTACTCTCCATCATCTCAGCGCATGGCCTCAGTGGCAACGGACCCTTTTCACTTGGTCTCTGAACTCCACCCCTTCCACCTGGGGAGGAATCTCCTCCTCTGCTTCCTCTCTTTATGGGAAGGTTCTCAGAAGAGAGCAATCAGCATGAAAGTGGCTTTGCACCTCAGGACACTCTCAAACAGGCCACTCCTGTGAGCTGTGGTGACTTCCTGAGGAGTCCACTGTGCTGGAATCCTCTCCTATGCATGCAGTGAGCTGTTCAGTTGACCTCAGGTGCACCCGTGCAGCAAGTGTGCGAGTAAACCCCCTTTGACAGCCCAGTGCAAAAACTCAAACTCAACAACAACAGCAAAACCTACCCTAACCTGGCTCTGGTCGCCATTATTTATTTTCCCAGCTGCTAGTAGCTGGCTTCTTCCAAACCATCTTGGTTAGTTTTTGCCAGTGTGACACATACCAGAGTTACCTAGGAAAAGGGAATCTCAATTGAGGAATTGCTTCCATCAGATTAGCTTGTGGCCAGGTCTGTGGGATGATTTTTTTTTTTTTGGTGAAGGATTTCTGGGAGGGCCTAGCCTACAGGGCTGTGCCATTCTTGTGCAGGTGGGCCTTAGGCTGTATGAGGAGGGTTGCTAAATATGAGCCTCGAAGCAAGCCAAGCCAGTGAACAACACTCTTCTATGGCCTCTGCATCAATTCCTGCCTCCTGGTTTCTGCCTGAGTTCCTGCCCTGACTTCCCTCCACGATGAACTACAAACTGACAGATGGAATAAACCCTTTCCTTTCCAGGTGGCTTTTGGCCCTGGTGTTTATCTCAGCCACAAAAAGCAAACTAGAACATAAGACTTTAGTGAGACTTCTCTCTCACAGATAGCCAAGAAATGTAACGAGTCAATGAGACAATTCCAGTTATAGTCCCTTGATGAGGTAGCAACCTAATAGTCATTCTGTATGTTTGTGGGGCACAGCATGATGTTTGGATTCATTTATGCATTGTGTAACCTTTGCATAGAAGACAGTTTGGAATGTACTCACTTTCAAGAACTAATAAGGGTTTAAGGTGTATGGTGATAAGTTTGTTAATTAGTTTTACTTAATCTTCATGCAATTATCAGCTTTTGGTTATCTCCCCCTGCTTTTTTTTCTTGGAAACAAGGTCATCTTCTGTAGACTAGGTTTGCCTCAAACACTTGATCCTAACTGTACCTTCCATGTAGTAGGATTACAGGAATTACTATAACACTTGGATCAAATCAATCTTTAATTGTTAGTAAGTCATTTAAGGTACGTGGGATCAAATGAGTTTGCTTAGTAGGGCTGCATATAGGCCTGGGCAGAGAGCAATATGATCATGTCACTAAAAGGATTTTGTTTTGATCAACAATTTCAAATTTTGAGGACATCCAATTTAAAATGCTACAAAATTCACAAGAATATAAAATTTACTTGTATACAAAACAAGTATCCTGATATATTGTAAGAAAAATTCATTTTTAGTTTCTCTTTTCTAGGAAGATCACTGCAGTTTGACTAATAATTGTTTTTTTTTCAAATGATAAATGTTTAATGCAGAAATCTGAAATACCACTTCGTAAAACATGACAACCACATCATGAACTACAGTGTTGATTTAACAGAGAAAATAGGCAGAACCTGGACAAAGCACACTTTTCATTCTTTGTAGAGAATCCTGAAAGTGCATTTATCATCTAAGAGTATAAGACACAGAGAAATGTCTCATTATGGGTTTGCTGTTTTGTGAACAAACCTCATTAGTTATTGCTATTGGGGACACTTGTTTGTAAGGCATCAGAGTTAAAAATTGATGTTTCTATTTCTTATTTCCTAAGGACAGTGCATCCAGGTGAGAATACAAGTGTGCAGAGTTCATGTCATGGATGAACTCAGTCCTGACATGAGAGCTTGAATAGGCCAGCAATTATCCATTTGCTGATAAGCGAATGAGACTATTTTCAGAAATATTAAATTCCTCCATTAATTAGCAGAGAAAAGGAGATTTACTCATTGAGGTCACATTGGGAAGACGTTTTCACTGTTAAAATGTTGAGAAGAATTAACTTCATGGCTAGTGAGGAAAAAAAAAGAAAGTAGATAAAGCATACATACAAGCCCCTGGTGTTGGATGCCTGGCAGTATAGATAGTATATTTGTCTATTGGAGGAATGCAGGAAAAATCTAGGTATTGAAACAATTTTATAAACATTGCTAGACCTTTTTGGTTTGAACCATTTCTGACAAGTTAATTTATGATATTTTCAAAAGTTGAATTTAAAGTAAAACCCTTATACACATAAGCCCACGAGACCTTTTTCAGCATCACTTAAGTTAAAACTGAGGTAAGAGAGTGTTGTTACTTAGCTTACGAAGTTTATCCTGATTACTTAGCTTATGAAGTTTATCCTGATTACTTAGCTTATGAAGTTTATCTTGATAACTCTATTGAAATAAGACTTTGATCTGAGAATGCCTCAAGGAAAGTCATCATATTAAACAACAGAAGTTCCTCCAAATTCTTTTGAATAAAATGTCCATTATACTTTGGGTTATTAATGATAACTCTACATTCTTCCCAAAAAATAATGCCTTCTAATGCTTTGTGTTCTTGATAAACTGATTGCTCAAAATACTGGAGCAAATAAAAATAAATTTCCTAGGGGAGCCAGGAATCCTCCATCTGGAGGGAGAATTGTTTGTGCATTTCCCTTCCTGTTAGAAAGTTCAACCTGCCTGCCTGTAAAATTGCCATAAATTAAGTCAGATGGGATTGCTTTCTCTATTAATAATTGTTTCTTACAACAGCTTATAATATAGCATCTACATATTGTCTTTTGAATTGTATAATCACCATAGTTACTCAGATTATCTTAGATATACTCACACCTAAGTGTTTAAGCTAAAAGTTATCGATAATTCCTAAGGTTACTTTTACATGGTATCTCCTCCTACTTATACAAGCAATTTAAATGTTATCCAGATATTTATAATTTAATAATAAAAAAACTCTTGAAACTAGGGAAAATGCAGATTTGAAAAGAAGGAGAATAGAGACACCTATGTTATGAAGAATTCCCTGTTACTATAGTTGAGTACAAAAGGTTCCTGAACTTCTGGGTGCTCAAAATGAAAGGGTGTATGTGGATGGTCATGCAGCTTCTGCTGCTGTTCACCAACAGTAAAAACCATTTACTATGATATAGATGATGTTAAGTGTGGTTTGTATAGGCATGTGTGTGTGCATATGTGTGTGTGTGTGTGTGTGTGTGTGTGTGTGTGTCTGTGTCGGTGTGTGTGTAAAATTTGCCTCTTCCTCCCTCCAACTCCAGCAGCTCTTCTTTTGCTGATGAAGAGAAGGAGGCACTGACAGGCTAGGAAGTTTTCCAGGGAGCTTGCAGATGACCAGAGTTCCGAGCCAGCCTCTTCAGGGCTTTAGGCTTTTGAGGGAGCTCACTCCTGTTTCTGAGATGTTTTCTAAGTGCCTCCCGCTGTGCTTGTCCAGTGTGGAGCACTTCCCCCAAGAAGACTGGAAAAAGAGGCCAGCTGAGCTCTTACCTTCTCTGCTGAAAGTTAAAGACTTGACTTTAACTACTGATCTAATAGAAATAATTCCTCAGGAGACCAATTGGATGTGATCTGCACTTGGTTAATCATACCTGTGTCTAAGGCAGTGTTAACTGTTTGTATGTTGATGAAATATTTTTGTCTTATTCTTACACACAATATAAAATAGAAGGCCTGTGTGCCTGTCTGGGTTCACACACGTGTGTGTTAAAATCTAGTGTCAGGATGAAGAAAGAATGAAATGAAGACTTGCATCACCACAGGGACACACACTAACATAGGAAGCTAAACAACTAGGTTCTGAACAGCTGATTTGGTGTCATGGACTGAAAACCTTTTGTGGTGGTGGCCAGCCTGAAGATGGGGGTAAGTATCGCACTAGTTTGGATTGTATTACTTCAATAAACACTTCTACCTAAAACAACTTAGGGAGGAAAAGGTTTATTTCATCTTAGCTTTTCAGATCACAGTCTATCTTCAAGGTAAGTCGGCAGGAACTCAGGCAAGAGCAGAGGCAGGAACTATGGAGGAATGAAGCTTACTGGCTTGTTCTCATGCTCACTATTCTTTGTAAACAGCCCAGGCCTACCTGCCTATGGATGGTACTGCCCACAGTGGGCTGTGACAACCAAGAAAATGATCTTCAGCTATCTTCACAGGTCAATACAATGGAGGTAATTTCTCAGTTGTGATTCTCTCTTCCCAAGCATGTCTAGTTGACAACCAAGATTAGATATCACAAGTATGTAGGTCTTAACAACACATGCTTGATATTATGTTGAAAAGTCTTTGAACTATAACAAATGTTCTATACCAAGCAATTTCATCTTTGGACCTTGTTAGGATTAAAAACCAAATCTCCAAATGCAGAGAAACATACATTTTGACTAATAAACTGTTTGAATCAAGTGCACATGATTTAGAAAACTTTAGGTCTCTTCACACTTACTTAGACCACAGGTGGCTTGCAAGCATATCAATAATTTATCATGAGATTTATGTTATAATCACTTAAGCTTTGAAAAATCAAGCACTGACATTTTTGTCTACTGAGGATCCATGTCCAATCTGATTATACATCCAAGTCAAGAGATACAGGTTTGTTTGATATACTGACATTTGTGTGATTATTTCCATCCTAGACAGCCTTGTCCATGCTTCATCACATGTGCATACCCAAGATGGGAATACACATCTACACACCTAGACAGTGGGAGACCTGGGCTATACAAAATCTTTGGCAAAGGGGCTGCCGTAAGCACAGGCTATCAACTTCAGGGAGTATTTAAGCTAAAAAATATAAGAGGCTCTTGCAAGGACACTGGTGTGCTTCACATTGCAATGGATTGATTATTTTGACTTTGGGTTGGGGGTCTATATTTAAATGTGAAAGGATCTCACAGGTGAGTATGTATTCTCCATGCAGAAAACTGTTGGACGATGCTGTGAAATTTTTATTTTATTTTACTTTTTAGTCAGGTACGTGGCAATTCACATGATCTTAAGCTATAAGCATTACCTCATAAATGGCCCCATGGAAATGTATCAACAAAATTTACACCACTCAGGTCAAGTCTTAGAATAACTGCTGCTGGTTCCCTGGCTAAGAAGCAGGTGTGAGACCACCTAGGGTACCAGCCCTGAAAGCTCCCTGCCAATACTGGCAACAGCATTCTCTGAGGTGCCAAATAATGCTGGAGAGGGTTACAAGGGTAGATTGTTGCGATGGTTAACTTTTTGTAAACAGTTGAGTATGGAATCAAAGAGAAAAAACAGACTAACAAACAAACAAAACAAAACACAACAGTAGATCAAACAACTGTCTAGACCAAAGGTTTTGGCCTGTACCTCACATGCAGGACCTACTTTAGAACACTGGCATTTTTCTGCTTTTCTGTTAGCCAGCTATGGAAATCTCTGAGGGTGGACAGAAGAAAAAAAATCTCCCGCTTAAGCCATTGTAGGAGACATTTGCATTGTTTTCATGAGAAAGAGCACATAATATGAACTGTATGTGTATGCTCTCTGGAGGGCTGCTGCAGACAGAGAAACTGAGAGGACTATCAAGGGTGGAGGGACCACCTCGATCAGGGAGGTCCAAGTTTTATTATCTGGGAACTGCAGAAGGCTTGCCAAAGGGGAAATGGCTCCGCCCTACCTGCTCCAATGAAAGCTACAAAATCAGAGGACAAGTGGAGAAATAATTAGGAAATCCTTGCCTGTGTAAAACAGCTTGAATGCTCTGCTGTCTTTCATGAGGGGGCCCCACTCTTTCAGTTCTGAGAGGCGAGCAGCATCAGGCTCACACTGCTGGAAAAGACGTTAGGCACAACCTTGTAAAACTCTTAAGGAATTGGCCCAAATTTGCTTATGCTCGGATCTCTTTGGAAAATATATATATTTAAACCGCCGCATTCAGTCACAATGCATCTAAGAGTTCTGGTTAATTTTACAGTTTATTAAAAATAAAGCTTCATTCTGCAACTGAGTACAGGCCAGAAGAAGTGTGGGGGAATGAAGCAAACTGGCTCACTGTGCTGTGGTGAGCTCGCAGTAGACTGTGGAAGGAAACTCGCTTGCCTTTGTGGGTTTCATCTTGATTGAAAGGATATCTGGTTTGACATGGGCACACATGCTTTGAGAAAGAATGTGTGGAGCCAGTGGTGGACTAGGAAAATCTGTATTATTTGATTTAAGAGGTTTTTTTTTTTTCTACAGCATGTTTTCCATGAAATTGATAACTGTAAATAAATGTTTGCTACCGTTGCAACGCCAACTACACTGATTAAAATGGAATCCCATTACAGTTCCTCTTTGGAGATCCAGCATGCCCTGAGAAGAGTGAATCCAGCAAGTCTGAGCTATTCTTAGTCTAGCCCTGGATCTTATATTTGGACTTCGTGGGACCAAGTATGGGAGAGATCATTGCAAGAAAAAAGTAGAAATCTGAAGATATATTCCAAGACTATTATCTCCAGGAAAGACTGTGGAATGGTCTAGAAAACAGAGAAAGGATCCCTGTACAATCAGCTAGAATGGCCTATAGCTTAACATTTTAATTAATGGACTCTATTTTTTACAACAGTTTTGGCTTTACAGAAAAACCAAGCCAATGATAAAGATTTCTCCATCTCCCACCCCTACCCTGCACATACTCAGCCACCCCTATTATTCATATCCCTCATCAGTTGTGTGCGGTAGTGTACAGGTAAGGTAACATCAGCATCCTGGAGAGGAAGACAAGAAGGTCTTGAGTTCAAAGTCAACCTAGGCTACCTTGTGCCTCTAAATGAGTGATTTAATGGATTCATAAGGCAAGGATGTAGTTCAATGTTGGGCCACTTTTCTAGCATGAAGGAGGTGCTGGAGTTTATCAAGGGCAACATGGATAGAGATACATCCCCACACTGTCAACCAAAGTACAATTTTAGGCACTTCAGGTTGGCTAAAGCAGGTCCTTGGTTTTTATGCAGAAAAAATTTCTGGCTAAGTCATTATAAAACAAAGTTGGAGATTTTAAAAAATAGAAAAAGGGTAAAGTACATCCAAGGACATGGTGTGGGCTTCTCAAAGAAGTCAAAGTTTATTAAAACATTTTTAATGTAGACTTTAAGCATCAGAGTTATAGAGAGACATTCAGAGAAAAAATAGGATCTACCCAAGCAAGCATGTATGTTTCTCAGGAGAGTCATAATTAAGTGTCTTAGCTGTAGACCTAGATAGCATCTTGGTACCTCTGAAGTTAATTCCTAAAGATTGCTAGGGAGCTTTTTCCTTTTTTTTTTTTTTTTTTTTTTTGATAAGTGAGATTCTGAGATGGCTCTGGAGAGGCATGGGATGGGATTACAACCTGATAAGGTAAAACCTGGAGCCTTTAGGATTGTACAAGGAGCTTAAGACCCATCTTTTACTGTACATGGGTTTCTATTGAGATGCCATGAAAATTGTAGGCTGGTAGCTGGGAAAAGAGAAGGACCTTAAGTAAATGTTTAAGTATGCTGAAACTCTTGACCCTCGAGTGTTGAGATTCTCCAACCACATTTAAAGGACTTGGGTTCTTTGCTCTTCTTATGCCCAATAATGTTCACTGTGTTTCTATCCTACTTCAGTCTTAGTCTCTAGAAAAAAAGGTGGAAAAGAAGAGGAAAGAAGCCTGCCATTGGAGTGTTAAGTTAAAGTACTGGACATTTTGTGTGTTTTGAGTAATACATAAATGTATAAGGACATCGTAGCTATTCCTGTCACCTCCAAATTCTCATGCTCCATGTAGCTGCCCTCCCCCCATCTCCAATCCCTCCTGGCCACTGATCTTACTCTCTTGCCTTTCCCTAGAATGTCATCCAGGTGATTTGCACAGGATGCATCCCTTGGATTGGCTTCTTTCACTTAGCAACATGCTTAGTCTTCCCCCTGCGTCTTCTCCCAGCTTGAGTATTTCTCTTGCATGCTGAGTAGTACCTGGGTGCAGGTACTGGATTTTGGGTTAAGGGTTTTGTTGAAGTGGAACAAACAAACAAACAAACAAACAAAAACCGGCTTTCACACTGTGGTTCAGGAAATGGACTGAACTTATTACTGTCCTTATTAGTGAAAGTTGTGTAGATGACCTACCACAGTCCCTTATGGAAGGAAGATCTGTGTAGAATTTTCTCTTGCAATGTATTTCCTCCATTTAGGGAGTTTCCTCATAGTCACAGAGAACTCCCATTTGACAGAGTTCTCTAAATGTTGGACTCCATTTGCTAGTGAAGACAGCTCTTCCTATTGAAACACAGGACTGGATTTTTGAGTGGAGCATGAATGTCCCATTTGCAGACCTTATCTGTGAATCATGTATGAGGAACTGGCATTTCTTGCTATAGCATCAACTTGGAGGGCCGAGTTCTGTTTGGCCTGAAAGGATCGCTCTGTGCTGATAAGTTTTGACTTGTTTTTCTTGGTAAACTTATATAAAAAACCCTTTATCTCCTTCTGACTTAACAGTGAGAGAGGAAAGGAGTTTCAGAAAGGCAAAGCAGTCTCAAAAGCAATCCTGGTGGAAAGAAATGCTGGGAGCATGAAAAGAATTTATTATGCTGGCATGGCCTGTAATAAAGGAGATTGAGGAACCAGTTGCTTCTGTGCCAATCCTGTTGGGTTTAGGAACAACACCTTCAAATGTTCCTATCACAGCACTGTCACAGGGAGCCTGTGCTGTTTGTTAATAATGGGCTGTTAGCATTTAGTGGAGCCCTGACGTGGAGTAGTTGGTGCTGCTGTAAACATGCAGTAAACATGTGACTCATCTTACAGAACTTTTTCCATGATGAAGGGTACCACCTGTCAGAGGGGGAGCCAAGAATTGAGTCCCAAAAGTATCAACATCTGTCAATTCCAGAGTTCTCCAATTATCTGCCACCTTTACAATGTTCCAGTGGGCACAATCTTGTTCTCCAGCAGGAACGTCACAGGGACAGCTTTTCTGGATGTTTGCCTAGATGGTACCTTTCAGGGCGTCTCTTGGTATGCCATCCCTCAGTTCAGACTGCAGAGGATTTTTTTTTATTTCTGCATATGTGTGGTATTTTGCATGTCTATTATCTTTGCATGTGTGAACCCAGCTGTGGGAATTACAGTTGACCACCATGACTCCTGGCTTTAACATGGGCTCTGGGGACCAGGGTGTGGAAAGCACTTTATCCACCCAGCCACCTCCTGGCCCCTGAATGTTTTGTTTTAAATTGATTTCTGTTAGGCATTGTAACCAAGGCAAGTGGAAATTCCTAGAATAGATCTTACAAATATATATATACATGTTTGAAACCAGGGGTGATCTGTCAGTTATATTAAATTAAGCTCTTGTGCTAGGCACTGAGTTAGGCAATGAGGTTTTATCAACAAAGACTCAGTCTCCAGACTTTAGATATAGATATTTGAATATGACAAGCAGTCAAAGAAACACAATATGATAGAATAGTTCAACACAGCAATAACACAAATATAAATACCCAGATATCTCAATGAGAGACTCTGTGAGGATCTAATGTGGGGTATGTGTCACAAAAGCTTACTGGGCTCACTAGGTGGTAAGATGTGGAAAGAGGTTCTCTAGGCAAATTAAACTATATGATCAATGCACTAAAATACAGTGTGCTGTAGTGTCTAAAAATTCATTATTTCTGATTCATGAAAATGGAGAGATGGGGGTAGGTCAATTGAGTAGCTGCCTCCAACCATAAGGTTCACCAGGAGGGGGTTGTCCATGCTATTGTTGAAGAATATGTATTCATGTGGTAGACACTGGAGAGAGAGATTTAAATGATTGAACTAGCACAGTGTCTTGCTTGCCCTTATAATCTAGAGAGAAATTTTAAACATCAAAGAAGCTGGTTTGGCAGAGAGCAAGATGGCATTAACAAGTTCTAATTATATTTAAAGGGCAAGATGGTCATTTCTAGAATGAAGAAGAGTAAGAAATGACAGAAAAGAACAGAGAAGGGAAACAGAGAATGGTTAGACTTTGGAGAACTGTTTCAAAGTCTGGAGAAAGGGAGAGATCCAGTGACTCTAGATTTCTGTTGTTGAGAAGTAGCCATGTCTCACAGAAGCTACTATAAGTAGAAAATTTTACGAAGAGAAGTGTGTGTGTGTGTGTGTGTGTGTGTGTGTGTGTGTGTGTGTGTGTGTGTGTTTGTGTGTCTTGGGGAGGTAGTTATGACTGCCTATGGATAGGGGATTCAAGGTTGAGCATCCTCATCTGGACTGTCTCCAGGTCAGGATGAAGGACTCTGTAGATGAAGAGGTCTCCAACATGGCTGATTGTGAACATTCTTTTACTCCACAGGGACTTCTCGGATATAGGGGCTTTGGGTTTTAAAAGCAGACCTGCCAAAATATGTTTTTCGGTGCAAGTTCTCAGAAGTTCAGCACAATGTCTGAGATATCTGCTCTTCTGGTTCCTCAGGTTGTCATTTTAGTTTTTAAGTTTTAGGGAAAAAATAAGCAAATCTGTTCCTAGTCTTGTTTTCACTTTTTCTTCTTGTAGCAGCAAATACTCCAAATCAAGAAGACGTATGCTCCCTAATATTCCAGCTCCACAGTCTCATCTCTGCCCTCTCTCTGCTTTGCTCCCATAAATATGACATTTGTCTTATGTCCTCTGAATTTCTTGGCCATTTTTGTACAGGACTCTCCTCAGAGCCACACTGACACCATCTTCAGGAGTTAGACTGGACCTACTCACAAAGCTCATTTAGCTGGCCTTGGTGACTATTGTGGTTCCTTCTTGGAAAGCAGGGCCATGAAGTGTCATGGGACTTTCACCCTCAGCCACCCCTCTCAACCAGTTGTATGTGATTTTTCCCTAATTACACACGGCCTTGGAGTCTTGGGGAAATGTCTAGAGCAGTGGTTCTCAGCCTTCCTAATGCTGTGGCCCTTTAATACAGTTCCTCATGTTGCGGTGACCCCTAACTTATCATTTCATTGTTATTTCATAATTTTAACTTTGTTATTGTTATAAATTGTAAATATCTGATATGCAAGATATCCAGTATGTGACCCCTGTGAAGGGGTTGCAACCCCTGTGAAGGGGTTAGGACCCCATTGCTTGAGAACCTCTGGTCTAGAGCTAGGGGAATAGACTAGGGGAAGGGCTCCATTTTCATAACTATGGTGGAATCAATAGCCATGTTGGATGAGACCTTGGCTGCTTTAACATTACCCACACTCCTATCCACAGCCCTTCACCTACTGCTCCATAAGTAAGCCTAATAAAAGAATTTGTTTCTCAGTGTAAACTTTTGTAGAATCTTGCCTCTGGAGCAGAGGAGGAGGGATAGAGCTTTGTGTCTCCTTCAGTAAGAAACTTCAGCAACCATCACCTCTTCAGTAAGTGGCTCTTAGTTCCACTTTAAAGATGAACAAATGAACGAAGACAAACAAAATGCATTACTATTATAAACAGCTGGAGTTTTCAGAGCTGGAATTTGAACCTGGCTGATTTCAAAACCTATGTTCATCACTGCTACTTTTTTTTTGTTTGTTTGTTTTGGATTTTGGTTTCTGGAGACAAGGTCTTTCTATGTAGCTCTGGCTGTCCTGGAACTCATGATGTAGACTAGGCTGTCCTTGAACTCAGAGATCTGCCTGCCTTGGCTTCTTACAGGAGTCATTATGCCTTCCTACCACTAACTTATATTAACATTTTTAAAAAGCATTTTTTGTTTTATCTAATATTTGTTTAACTTCCCATGGAATTGAAAAAAATGATCTGTAGAATATAGCTTATGCCCTGCTAACCTCATTTCTCCTGATTTACAATACAAGGTTCTATATGTGGAGAAAATTCATTACCTAGATGGGTCTAGTATAATATATCTACTTGTACTGAGATAACACCTTTGAAAACATCTACATTTGGCCACCTTAGTGTGAGGAATTCAAGAAGAGTACACGGATAGTTGGGAGATGAGATAGGTGATCTAGACGTCCATTAGGCTCTAGCTGTGTGCCTTTATGTAAACAACCTCATCTTTCTGGTTCAGTAACACTGAAAATAAAGAGAAACATAACTGTCTCCTCAAAACACAACCTGGAAACCACTCAGTTGGATATCTGTGATGGATGGGATCATAATATTTCCAGATATCGGTCAATGTTATATTGGTATTTTGCTTCCAAATGGCTTTGCATATTTTTTGACATACATTTACATGCATACCATGGAAGACAATAATGTGTCTATCACCCATGGAGCTTCTATCACCCCCACTTTCTACCATATTGGCAAGCAACGAACTTATTTTTGCCAGGTCTGGTTTGCACTTTCCAAAGTTTTAAGTACATGAAACAAGAAAGTACGCTTTCTGTTTTTTTAAACCTGGATTGTTTCAATCAGAATAATTCTTTTGGAATTTATCCACACTGTAGTTCCTTTCCTCTACTGAGTGATATAAAATTTTATGGCTAAGCCATTTATCCGGGCATCCACTGATGGGCATTAGGATGTCTCCAGCTTTCTAACTACTAGAATGGAGCTGTGGAAAACGCCAATGCACAAGCCTTCATAGGAGCCCATGCTTTCTTTCCTCTCAGGTAAAGGCCTAGGAGTGGAATGGATAGGTGTGTTTAACTTGCTGCCAGCTCCTTTTCCAAAGTGATTATACAAGTTTACATTTCTGTTGATTATACAAGTTTCCATTTCTGTTGGCAGTTTGTGAGAGTTACAGCAGTTTTCGTACATCCTTTCCAGAACTCGCTTTTGCTAGTCTTGCTAATTTGAGTCACTCTGCTAGAGGGACAGCAGTATCCTACTGTGGTTTTAGAGTTCCCTAAATGACCAACGATGCAGTCTTCTATGGGTTTATTCATCAAGATTAGGAGCTTTTAATTTCACTGAAATTGAATTTACATCAGTATTTTCTTTGAGCAAAATGCTTTGATTATATATATGTATATCTAACTCATACATTTGCTGTGATTAACTTTTCCTGTAAATATTACTTCAGTGGCAGCTCACAAACATTGGCACATTACGGTTTCCTCATCCTTATTCATTTTAAAGTGTGCTCTGTCATCCATTGGCTATTTAGAAATGTCTTCCTTAATTTCCTAAGACACGATTGAGGGTTCCCTGTATAATTTCTGACTACTGATTCCCTATATAATTACCACTGTGGTCTGATAATATATTTTGTTCAAATTGAAACCTCCTGAATTTATGGAGACCTCAGCTCCAATGATAGAGGTAAATGCCAAGTCAAGACATCCTTAATTTTCTGGTGTTATGTCTCAGTCTCGCCTCTGCGCTGTAGGAACTGGAGTGAGTACAGATGAACCTTCTTAGGGAGGTACAAGAGATCTCTCAGCTCTCAGAAAGACTCAGAGTAAGAGCAGTCCAAACCGGGGTGTGTGGGGTGTGTGTGACGGGAAACTGAATGCTTAATTCTAAGGCTCTGATAATACAAGACCCCCTTCTCTGCCCAGTAGGATTCTATCACATTTTCAAACTGCCTTTTCCAAATATTCTAAAAAAAGAAGCCCTTTATACAAAATAACTGGCTTATGAAATGTTCTTGGAAAATATTCTTTAGTTCCAGCAACTATTGGCAGTACTAAGGTTCAGTTCTGGTCTAGAGATCTGGAACTTGTATCAGCAAAAATTTTTATAAGCATGTTTACTAACCCATGTATTAAATTGATTTTTAAAAATCAATTTGCATCCAATGTCATTTTCTTTGAACTTTCAGCTGTTTGCTTTTTTGCTACGTGCCGACAAGTTCCTGCCACCAACAGATACCTTTGCAAACAGGGCAGTCCTCTAAAAGCTTTTACTTAATCTGCTTAAATAAATTACTAATCATCTTTTAGCAGGGACAAATGCAAAGTCACTATGTGACACATAATTCATAATGGTTTTTTTTAAAGCAACAACTTGCTTCTCCCTGTCCCCACCCCCCCTCGCTTGTCAGCCGTCTGGCAGTTTGTTTTCCTGCAATGAATCAGAATCCACATGCTGGGCCATTTGCACCATCTGTTACAGGAGTGTTATGGGGGAGACAACTCTAGACACCTGGTGGGATGACGTGGAAATGTCAGCTCTGGGGTAAACACTAGTTCAGGTGACAAAAGACCAAGAGGAAAAATCAGGGGAGAAAAATACTGCTGGTAGCCCCAAGACGGACACACCTGTTTCCGAACTTGGGAAAATGTATGCATGCCTGTATGTATATGGAAGTATGTCTACATGCATGCTTGTAAGAATGCCTACAGACATGGTTCAAAACATGCATGCATGTACTTATGGGAGTATCTTCAGGCATGTTTGGAAGTTTGCATGTATGTTTGGAAGTACACTTGCATATGTATATAGAAGTATGTATGTATGTAAGTATGCCTACATTTATGTTTGGAAGTTTGCCTAAATATATGTTTATTGGTACTCTTGCATATACGCAGATAAGTATGCTTGTACATATGTATGGAAGTATGTTTGTATGTATATATAGTAGTGCTTTTGAATGTATGGAGATATGCCTGCATGTATGTATGTATGTATGTATGTATGTATGCATGCATGCATGTATGGAAGTATACCTGTTTGAAAGTTTCCTTGCATATATGTTTGAAAGTATGCCTCATGCATGCACGGAAGTATATGTGCATACATGTATGGAAGTATGCCTACATGGATTTTTGGAAGTATATTTGCAAATATGTTCTTTTAGCATCAGGGACTTTTCAGGATCTTAATGATAGATGTGATTAAATTCTTGGGAAATGTAAAGGACTTAGAGGTAGTAGGTTCTGGGAAAGACAATTAATCTAATTTGCAAAATGTGCCTCTATTTATGTTTTCTATGAGTGACTTGGAGTAAGATTTTCAAGGACGTCCTTTGGGAATGAATGCAGCTTTAAACGTGGGCTCAGAAAAACTCCTAAATTTCTTATGCCACTCAATCTTTTTGGATTCTGTTTCATTACAGAACTATTAGTAAAAGAACTGCTTAGTATCTACCCCCAACCTCAATTTTTAAAGCAACTGAAACATCCAATTAGTTGAAGCCAGCTTGGGAATGTTTATAGACATTTGATTAACATGGAACACTTGCACATGATGGACAAGGACTCGTGAGCATTTGCCCAGTTATGGAAGCTGGTTTCTTGTCACAGCAATTCCCTGGAAAAATATAGGAGCTTCCTATTATGTGTTGTATTATCCTGCTTAAAGGTGTATACACACACACACACACACACACACACACACACACACACACACACACACACACACCCCCTTCCCTTCTCACTGATGATCCACAGGATGTAAAGATGACAATCTGTATCACCCTTAATTTGGACTGTATTTGAGTTCAAAGTTGTACAGTCATTAGTGAAGCCTGTTTTCCAGCCCAGATTCTCTGTGCACCAAGGATCAGGCACATTACTCCAGCACACTACAAGATAATCTCTTTGTTCATTAGTTCCAGCTGGCTCCACCATTGACAGCAGGGCCCAGAGAACTTCTGTAGTAGGATGTAGTTCGATGACTTTACCATAATCAATTTCAAAGACTCAGATGCCATTTCAAGCATTTCTAACTTCATATACCAGCAAGCTTGTAAGGAACACAAATGTAGATCATTTTCTTCCTGCTGCTGTGCAGTTTTAATTTTGGCATAAATCTAAAATTGTCATCTCCACTTTCTCCATCTTTGCTGGCATCTCTCTTAAGGGAGCACACATCTTCCTGTCACCATCTTAGTTCAGGCTGTTAGAGTTTTCACACGGAATTTTTTCAACCTTCAAACAGGCTTTTCTCTGCGTTCTATACTATGGTCAGCAGGGCAGTTAGGACACAGCCATTCAGCTCCGCTTTCTCCCAGGCACCCTGAACTCTGTGTTGTTTTCTGAATGGGAAGTATGGGAGATTGTTTTGTGCTCTTGGAGGTGTTCCTCTTACCTTAGATGCCTGGCTAAGTCTCCAAGCTCCAGTTCCAGGAAGTCTTTTCTAACTCTTGGAAGCTTCTCTTTGTTTCCTTTCTTCTACATCCATGTCCATCCTGCTTAGTATTTGCTTATTGCCTGTTGCATTGTGGGTACTTCAGAGGCAGGCCTTAAGGAACATTCATCTCTGCACCCAGAACCTTAGCATGGTGCTTGCATATGGGAGGAGCTTAATGAGAATATTTTTGAGTTTGTTGCTCCTGAATGCCTTCTGAAACCTTCAGGAAACAGTGTATTTTTGAAAAGTATTTTATGATCTGTAATATATCTTTGGGTTGGGTTGGGGAGGCACTAAAAGAAATTGGACAAATAGACTACTTGTCAACGTTAAAGCCTTGGAAATGGCGCTATCCATTTCCTTTCATCCACAGGAAGGTCAAATCCAGATTGTTATATTACCTGTGCATGGCTCTAGTCTGTAACTCTTGTCCAGACAAGATGTTACATGGATGGAGTCATAGACAGGACCCATATACTAGACATGTCTGTTTTTGCAAGTCTCCCAGAACCTCAAATCCATCCCTTCATTCCCCCCACAAAGTAGAACCTAGATACTGGAACAAGCTCTGGGACAAATCCATGTTCCGCCAGGCTACCATCATCAGCCTGGTTTCCTTCCTTAGTAACAGTGTATCTGTCTTCTTCCTCCAATTTCACAGCTGCCTTCTCCCCATGGGGCTCCAACTTTTCCCCAGAGAGCCAAGGGTCACTCTTCATTTTATGTCATCCCTTCATCTGATATTATGACGTAGACTCGTGAGTTTCCGAAAAGGCGAATCTGATGATGATTTGGTCTCACATACAGAGAGGGGTAGGGTTCCCAGGACTTCCAGCAGGGCCACCTGCTTCCTTTTCAGTAGGAGTGTGAACGGCTGGCTTTTTTGTTTGTTTGTTTATTTGTTTTTATCCTCAGTGAATTACTTGCATTGTCCTTAAAATGACTTTTTCTCTTCTGCCTTCAGGTTTTTGAAGATCATGTTCCTTTTTCTAGAACTTCCTTCCCACCTCCCTATCTCCACTGTCTACTTCCCACTCCTCTTTGGGTTCTTCACTTAAACAATCTCTCCTCTACAATTGGGTTGACATCCTCCCAAGTCACGAATACACAGGAGCTCAGGATGAGCACACCATGTTTATCTCCCTCAATACACTGGGGCCAGACTAGATTTTTATTAATTATTATACTCCCACTTTCTAACACTGTCTGGGCACAGAACATGCTGTCAGAGAATCTGTTCACCTACTGACTCTACAGAGATTGTCATGGTCTAGCCACAGACACGTATGAGGCAATGTGTGCAGATTTTGGGGATCTGCTCAGACAAAACTCTTCACCGCTGGTACAATCTTGACATTTGTTTCAACCCAGTTACTTAGAGTATTTAAAAACACTCAACTACTTCCATTCAGATCTTTATCTATCATTTATGAAGGTGAAAGAGTCAGGTCTAATTAGGAGTGGAAAGGTGTAAGGGTGTTCAGGCCTGCCCTGTAATACAAAGGAAGGGTGCATTGTCCTGGGCCCAGGCAGTTAAAATACTGGTAAAGGGTAACTGAAACCAAGAGGGAGTCCAGGCATCATCTCTAGCCAGAAACAGACTATAAACTAAAAACAAAAGGCATCATTTCAGCAGAAAGTATGTTGACCTTGACTTAGAAAAAGTAGGAAGAAAGTTTGTGTAGACAGAGAAATAATGTTTACCGGCTTGCCCTTTGGTAATTGTTGAGGGCAAAATTTACATATGATTCCAGTCCTCATACAGATGACCTCATTCAAAAGGGATGGAAAGTTAGCCATCATCATGGACACTTGACCTCCAGGCCCAGTTTCAGGTGGTGAAGGTGCTGGTGTCATTAAACAACTTTTCTGGGAACATCAGCGATATTACACACACACACACACACACACACACACACACACACACACACACACACACAAATAGAAACAATTAGTCTCTTGCACAAAGAAGTTTCATATTCTACAAACTCCAAGCTTGGGCTGGTGAGATGGCTGAGTAGTGAAACAATTGTTGTGAAAGCTGGAGATCTCACTCTGCATCCCCGGAAATGTGGATGGAGAGAATATAAGTCCCCAAATGGTCCTAACCTCCACATGCACCTCTCCCAGATCCCCCACTTCTCCCACGCACGCCACATGTGGGATATTAAACAAATAAGCGACTGACAGCTCTGTATCCACAGTAATGTTAGAGAGAAAAGTCCATCTCTAAAGAGGCGGAGAAAAATATCCCAGACCGTTCAAAAGTTTTAGAGTTGGTGGAGAGACGTGGGAAGGAGTGTTCGGTGAAGGCTCACTGTTCTCTGTGAGGATGATCCTGGGCCAGTTTGCTATTATTATTTTGTTGTGTGTGTTTCTTGCTGCTTAGTGTCACTAGGCTCTGGCTTGTTCTTTCGGCACTCCTTGAGAATGGGAATTCCATTCTGTTCTGTAACTCCTGTGTGTAAGGAGCTGCCTGCAATGGGAACGATCCTAGCCTTATAGAGAGATGAAAGCGCACGTGAGTAATCCCAAATCAAGAACAGGGCGGGTGGAGTGGGCATGACCGGGGAAGTGAGATGATTTGTGGAGAGCATTCTGGTGGGAGGAAGGGGAACGGGCGAAGGGGGGGAAATGAGGGTGCATGGATGTTAGGGTGAGGAGGGTGTCTGTAAGGGAAAGAGACTAAGACCTGCAGAGAGAGTGCCTGCAGCCTTCCACTGCTGTGAGAGCTAGCCTGCAGGATGGAAGCTTTCTGGTCAGTAAGGAGTTGATTTCTGCATGTCCTGCAGGCAGTGTGCATGGCGTTCTCGGCAATAGGGTCTACCATTAAGTTCTGGTGGACAACGGAGAGCAATGGCAATTGTCTATATTGTTGTGGGGTTCTCTGGGACACCTCTGACAACAGCTTGTGGGGAGGTATCCCATACCTGGCACTGGGTTTTTTATTGGGCAACACATGGCTTTTGGGATGAGTTTAATCTCCTGTTTACGATAACTCCAATTAAACGCAATCTATACATTATATATGAAGCTAATAAAATGTTAGGTTTCCATATCGTCTTTTCAGGAATCCTTAGACTTTGTTACCCCAACACTACCCCCTCTCCTTTGCCCTCACCTTCTACCCTTGTCTCCACTTAAACCCACTCCCCCCTGTCTCCCATTTTTCTTTATAAGCTTCCTATTGTTTGTCCAATCCTCTTTGAAATATAAGTTCCACTATCATAGAAGCATTGTTTTGTCATCAGGCTGGTGTATAGTGCGTGGTGGTGTCACCCTGTAGTTCTCAGGGATCATGTGGCCAGAACGTCAAAGCTGTAGGGGTTCTGGGGATGTGCTTGCTGACAAAAGACCTTGTTCTGGGGGACAGCATGTCTGAGCTCTTAGGGTGGTGGCAGTTGGCCAGCTGCTGCTTCTTCATGTTTTAAAGTCACTGTGGTAGGTTGGAGTTGGTCTGCAGCACCATGAGTGACATGTGAGAGGCATGGCATCTGGTGTGTTCTCGAAGAGGAAGGGTTAGAGGCCATGGTTGCTTCTTGAGGCAGGATAGGAATTACAGGTGACCCCGTTGTAAGATACGGAACAGGTTCTCAGGAGAGAGAGCCACTCAGCTGTGGAATGGCAAGCTGGTGGGAGTCCCCAGTGTGAGGATAATGCTTGTGGCAGTGTTGACCAAGCATGACTTGGGACACTTGGTCCTTATGAAAGCGAGAAACAACAACCAAACAAACCAACAACAAACCCTGAGAGAATCCATTCAGTTATATCTCTAAAATCTTCTGAGAGACACTTCCGTTTTGTGAACATAAAATGGCCTTCTGCTTTTCCTTATGTTCTCCAAGTTGGATCATGACAAAAGGCAGCCCCCAGTAGTAGCCTGAGAGATCCTGCTATCTAAAACTCCTGTGTGCTCTAACTTCTCCTTTGGGCAGGCTCTTACCTTCACTCTGGAATGGAGAGGAGACCATAGGAAATGTCCTTGTAGGAAGACTCACCTGGAAATACACCTTCAGCATGTGCTACCCGAAGCCGGGGCAGGGCCACCTGCACGCTATCTTGACACAGGATGCCCGCACAACACCAGCGCCTCCCGGAAGAAGGTCTCAGGAGTACTACACAGAGGTTAGTGTCATGGTCAGTGCAAACACAGTTTCTCTTTTCACTCATGAAGCCGCTTACTTCTTTTTAGCTTTTAAATTCAATCTTATTAGGCAGAGGTTCTAGGGCCTCTTTTGGGGACAGTTTCAGGACACTGGCAGCGTGGGAGGTTAGGTAATAGAAGTGAGGAAGAGGAACTCACACTTCCTTCATGATGGTGGCTCGGGCATCTACTATGGCCTTTCATGTTCATCTGAAAACAGGCTAAAGTCCAGACACAGAAAAAAAAAAAAAAAAAAAAAAAAAAAAAAAAAAAAAAAAAAAAAAGAAAAGAAAGGAAAAAGAAAAAAGAAAAGAAAAGAAAAAGAAAAAAGAAAAAGAAAAAAAAAAGAAGAATGAAAAATCTTAAAAATGAAAACGGACTTCGGATTAAGTTGGGCTTTAAAAAGAGGGCATAGGGTAAGCTAAAAATGAAGGTTAAGAGTTTAGAAATACAATACAGATGAGATTTAAAAATGGAAGACAAAACAGTATAAGCCAATGAGATAAAAGGCTAAAACGTGAGTAAAACTATAATCACTCGGGCTGAAAGGCTAAATCCCAACTCCCAGGAGATGAAAATCCAAAACTAGACCATTCCTCAGGACTAAGGGTGTGGATTAGAGAGTCAAACCTGAGAAGACAGGTGAAGGATGACAAAAATCAATTGAGAGCTGAAGGAACAAAGTGGATTAGGTGAACCTTCATTTTAAAAATTACGTAAGAGAGAAACAAGAGACCTGTTTTGAAGACAGAGCCTCTCCCCCACCCCTGTGAGAGAGGTGGGGTGGAGGCACAGGCAGTCTTGAGCCTTCAGCTTGCAGGCTTGAGGGTAGAGTGGAAAGGACTGTCATCCCAGACTCCTGGCCCTGGATTACAAAGGGACTACCTTCTGTCTCCGTTAAAAACATTAATATGTGTAACCAACAAATCCAGTAGGCTAGCCTGCTATCACTGCTACCCGACCTTCAGGATCTGCCACCTTCTCCTAGGCTCTTGCCCCACCTTAGTTCGATACCACTTTCCACCCGCTACGCTGCAGCCGGATGAATCTGAAAGTGCTGTTTTGGTCATGTGATTCCCTGGTATAAAATTTTCTGTGCTTATCATTACTATGACTAAACTCCTCAAAGGCTTAGCAAAATCTCTCTCCACTGCACTGGTTCTTTTGGACTAGCTGGAGATCTTCTGTTTGCATCTAGATAGAGAGCAGTCTGCTGGCTGTGTTAACATTCTGCCCATCCCCCCAACCCTCCCCACCCCAGGTACCAAGGGATTAACCCCAAGCTGGGAATTTGATCATGAGATTCAGATATTTCAGGGAAAAAAAAAAAAAAAAAAGAGGAATTCCTAATTCCATGTAGGAAAACTCCAAGTAGATTGATATTGATTTTGTTTCAGTTTTTCATTCTCAGAGAAAATGAGAAAGCAAGAGAGAGCAAAAGAGCCGGCTGGAGAGAGAGAAAACACACATTCATGTACCACTGGGAGAAGTGGGCTATAAAGGGTGAATTCTAGCTCACCTCTGAGCTGGTCCCCAGAATGATGTTCTTCTTGAATCTTTCAAAATGTCTCTTGAAGATTTCTCAGCTCTGAAAAGAAAGTTCAGCCTCTCTAAGTATTTGAAGGAAAGAAAAAGACTTGGGGGAGAAAACGAACCATTTTAAGATCATCCCAGAGAGTTTCCTGCCAAAATACCAGATGCTGCTATGAAAAAAAAAAAAAGTATCTTCCACAATTTGCTGTCTGGGAACTGTGCCTGCCTCTTCAACAAGGAGGGCTAAGGAGAAAGCAGTAGGATGAGGCAAATGGAAGACCCACTCTAAATAAACAGTGTCCCTACAGAGGAATCCATCCTCCTTAAGGTCAGGAGGGCCACAGCCTCCATTCTCTCCAAAACTCCATGCTTTGTCAGAAAAGAGTGGGCTGCCTTCCAGCAATGACATTCGGTGATGGTGACTGTTTGCCATGCTATCAGACACCGAGTCATGTGTTCACATCAAAACACCCTGGCAGTGGTACCCATTTCAACCCAGAAGATGTCTAGAATCAGAGGTATGCTTCTGGCTTCTTATACTGACCTTTGCTTTCTTGTTCAATTTCTATCCATGTTGCATTGGCCCTACCCAGATTTAGACCTTTCCCCTTCTCTTAGGGACTAAAAAGCAGGGCCAGAAACTAATTGAATTCAACTAAATGGAATACATATCTAGTTAGAGGTAACTGTGGTGGACCCACAATTAGAAGATGTCCCAACTTCTTACCATGACAAAACTGTACATTCTCTTGAGATTCCCCAAAGAGGGGGATTTTAAATTCTCTGCCTTCATTTTTTTTTTTTTTTTTAAGTTACCCAGGTCTTAGATCAAGATCTGAATGGTTCAATAGCGATTTTTATTTTTTTATTTTTTGGTGTATTTTTTAAATGGACTGAATATATGTGTTCCATCTAAATTCATTTGTTGAAGCCCAATCTTCTCCTATGGTGGTATTTTGACTAACAAAGTATTTAATAGAGGTCATAAGGGTGGTGCTCTGAGATAGGGTTGGTGTTCTTATAAGAGAGTCTAGAAAATTGTGTATGCTCCATGGAAAGGTCACGTGAAGATGTAATAGGAAGGCAGCTGTTGGCATGGCAGGAAGAGATCCATCCTCAGAAAAGGTGTTGGCTGCACCTTTGAGTTTGGATTCCCCAGTCTCCAGGACTGTTAGCAAATAAATTTCTGTTGTTTAAGACACTCATTTTATATCACAGCCTAAGTAGAACAAACAATGAAATAACAAAAGATGAGAAATTGATTCCAAAAAGATTAGAGATGTAGGTGGTGATACAATACAATTTGCTCTTTTCAAGGACGGAATCTCTTACAGAGGGCCTCGCTTACCGCAGATTACTTTGCGGAGTGCATAAATGAATTAGTGAGTGAGTGGTCCACACATCTCTGCTCCTGCCTAGAACTGACACTTGCTGCTGAAGTGGGTTGTGGGTTGTGGGTGACATGAGCACCATCCAAGCTTGCTTCTTGGTGTTGTTCCATGGTGCTCAGGGTATTTCCCTTCTGATTGTTCTGGGCAGACTCAACCTAAAGGCCATCTTGATTTTTTTTTTTCTTCCTCTGAACTCAATATTTTATTTAGGTTTCACAATGTTCCCATCAATGCTCTCTGTTCTGTTACAAGGTTCAGCTCAGCGTACCACATGGCATTTAGCTGTCACCTTCTCCTAGACTACTTTGGTCTGTGACTATTTCCAGTCTTTCCTCGACTTTCATGACTGGTAAACTGTCCTGATCAGGGCTCCCAGTTTAATTATGCCTGTTGTTTTTTTTTGTTTTGTTTTTATTTTTTTCTCTCATGATTAGATTGGAACTCAGATTGTAAGTTAGGAATCCCTCTGAGGTAAAAACCTTTATGTATTACATGATTAAACAAAAATAGTGCATGGTATCCACAGGAAGTCATTAGGGTGTTAAAATGAAGTTATTTGGGTCAAATTACTATGGTTATTGAATGCTGCTATAGTATACATGATGCTCTGATCTGAATGTATGTGTCCTACCAAAATTCTTAGGTTAAATCGATTATCAACTTGAAGACATTAATGAATGAGGACTCTAAGAAATAATTAGGTCTTGAGGACACAATGCTTATTAATGAAATTAATTTGGCCTCAACACAGATCCATAGCAAGATGCTGCCATCCTGCCATACCCCCATCTCCAGAGAAAAATTAAAAAAAAAAAGTTTAGGGGGCTGTGCTATTCTTTCCTTTCCACATGTGAAGACTAAATTCCAGAATGTTCCATCTGTGGGCCAGATGGGAGCCATCATCTGACACAGACACATCATTTACTGATACCTGGATCCTAGAACTCCTTAGCATCAAGAACCATGAGAAATAAATTTTGGGTTTGTAGTTGCCCAGGCTAAAGTAATTTACCGTAAAAGCCCAGATGGTCTAAGACATTCTAATTAGACATGATTGGACAAATTTAATCTCCTTAAATTCATTAATGAAAAATTATCCTTTTATGATATGTAAGGTTATATATTTTGTGTGTTTGTGGTCTTAGACACAGTGAATGTTATACTAGAGTCTAATTACTTTCTTTTTATCCAAAGAGCCATAATGAAATATGCTGGATAAATTAATTAGAAGTGTTTTTCTCTATTTGTGGTTCATTCTGAGATCCAAATAGAAATTTTGATAGCAGAGAACTTACCCCACCCGCTCCCATATTAGCACATTAGCCACCTTATAAAATGTAATTTATTTAATAGTCCACCAGCCATACCACCCTCAAGCCTGATGTCACCAACACATTAATTTGAGGACATTTGAAGCCTTCAAGAAAACAAGAACTGGGTTTTGGTAAATAACCCAGAAGGCACCAAGGAAATAGTAGCAGGATTTCCTTTCACTACAGTTTCAATGATGCACTCATAAGTGGTGGGAAAGTCAGAGCAAGTACTGTGCACAGACAAGTAGAGGGAAGATGCAGAGTGAGTCAGATCTCGCCATTATGAGAAGACAGACTTCCCTCTGCCTGACCTTTATGGGACTATTTACATGGGAATATATCCAGAGTTCAGTCAGGCCAGGGCAAGAAGGTAGCTTGTAGGGAGTAGACTACTTGTCCAGAAGACATAATTGCCTTGGCCAGAGCATGGTACATGAATGGACACATCACCCAACCAGGTCTTTAACCTGCTTGGCTTCACTCGTGAATCAAGCCCATTGTCTTACTTGAACTCTTGAAATTTTATTGGTTGTTCATATTTTGCTTTCTGTCTTGGGACATCATTTAATTCATATACTGTCACAATGAAACCAAGAAATTCTTATGACTCAGAAAGTGAGGGGTAAATGTGCATAGTCAGTAGTGACAATTTCTGGATTAGACATGAATGCTGACTCAAAATATTCTTAATTTTATTTTTTATTCTTTTGCAGTGTTAAGAATTGAGCCAGAGCCCTCAAACAAAGTATAATTTTATATAGAGAAGTAAGAATGTCTGTTTCAAATTCAGTAGCTCTTTTTGAATACCTGTTATATAAAAATCAATAATGGTACAAAGATACAAAGGTACGAAGGAAAATGAGAAGTGGCCTTGCTGTCACCAAATACATGACCAAAAATCAAATATATTAGTAGTCAAATAGTCAAATTAACAGGAAAATTTTCTGAGTCTATTTATGTTTAGAGTACACAGAAATCTGAGAGTTGGTGAGCAGGTGAAGAGGGCCTGCGTGGAATGGGTTTTGTTGGTTCATCCTTAAGTGTCTACAAGCCAAACAGATAAAACTTGGCCTTGGGATTTTGTTCCGGGATATAATCTAGAAGTCAACCTTAGATGCCTGATTTGGCAGCTCCAAAGACTGCACCCACATTCTTTGGCAGAAAGAGTCTCACAAGAATTCTGAGCTTTTAGCCTCTGAATGTTCTTGGTGGTATGTCATCAGGCCCTCCTGTGGCTCCTCTCCTTTTTGTTCTCTTAGCATTCTACCAACAGTTAACTTCCCCAACACACACCTCTACGTTCAGAGTATTCAGTAATGTAACTAATGTTGGGCAGCTTGCAGAAGAAAATACATCAGAGCCGTCTAGTGGTTTTCAGGTTTATTAATTCAAACTTGCCTTTCATAATCTACACATGTTCCAGAAGGCTTTGTTTTAGAAATCATCACCCAGCAGTAGACTCTCATTCTCCTTCTGGGGATGGCACCTTGTCCCTGGCTGTTCACACTCCTTCCTTCACTTTCTCCGTGTTTTAAACTGAATAAGATTGGGAGTTTGAGCATCTTTCTTATTCTCATATTGACTTAGTTAGAGTTTCTATTGTTGTGAAGAGACACCATGGCCACAGAAACTCTTATAAAGGAAAAACATTTAATGGGCTGGCTTACAGTTCAGAGGTTCAGTCCATTATCATCATGGTGGGACATGGCAGCATGCAGGCAGAAATGGTGCTGGAGAAGGAGCTGAGAGTTCTATATCTTGACCCGAAGGCAACAGGAAGTGATCTGAGACGTTGGGCGTGGCTTGAGCATATATGAGACCTCAAAGCTCACCCCCACAGTGACGAGGCCACACTAACTCCAACAAAGCCACAACTCCTGATAGTGCCACTCTCTAGGAGCTTATGGGGGCCAATTACATTCAAACTACTGGACATATATTCTCAGCAACACATTTAAAACAATTTGTGTGTGTGTGTGTGTGTGTGTGTGTGTGTGTGTGTGTGCGTGTGTGTGTGTGTGATGTTGAAAGTCCTTTCAAGACATGTTTTTTACTATATTCCTCAAGCTAGAAAATTTCTCTAGAAACTCAGCAGCCATAGATAAATGAACATGGCTTTGTCTTGTTCTTTTAAGCTCTCACTCATGTTCTAGCTTTAAAACACCCTTAGCAGTAAGTGAATGCATGACCAGCCTGATGCAAAAACATGTAACAGTTCTCTTCTGTTCTTTTGGTGGCACCATCCCCTCCCTGGTGCCCTCCATTCTGCTGCTCTCTGTAGGCTTCTTGTGGAAACAGCAGATGTGAGCTGGCACTCCTGTACTTACACATCATGGCTCTTTTGATAAGGGTAAGAGCTGAGTGGCTAGAAGGGGCATTTGGGATAGAGAGGTATGGAGGTAGTTTACTGTCTACACTTTCTGCAATCCATTGTTAGCTGTAGTCCAACATATTGGCAAATGGGAAATTTCATATTAATTCCCGTTTTAAACAACATTTATTACCCTACATGGTTATAATTAATTTGTTAGTAGTTGTTAATTTCTAGCTGGGCCTAGTGATAATAAACAAATACCAGTGCTTACTATCACATAAATGACATTGCAAGTGTTTTATAAATTTAAATCATTTAATGCTCCATAAGAGAGGAATGTTGAAAAGCTCCATTGTACTTTGTGCTGTCAATTACCCAAGGTCATTCAGATAGTACCTCAGGCCTCAAATCCATGTTCTAAACCCCCTTGCTATATCCCACTGAACAGAAACAACTAGCTGGGCCTCTCCATGTGTGTGGTCATCTGGATACTTGAAAAGGGGACAAACTTTAGTTTTATCTCACATGACCAATAGATTAATTTCTGCCTCCAAGCACGTCCAACTTGGAAGTCATGACATGACTTTATTATAATCGAAGTTCTTGCTTAGAACTGCAAAGTTGAGTTCTAAAAGCAAAACCAAACAAAAACAAAAACCCTTTGTGAAACCATCTCATAATATTTTAGGTGATCTTATGGTTTTGTGTTGGTTTGTATTCATAGCTACCTGTGTCCCAGAGGCCATGAGTTGGGCACACCTTAGCATCTCTCTCTATACTTTACAACTCAATAGGTTTTGGAGGTTTTTTATTTTTTGGAAGTAGATGGTAAGATTACAAACAGATTTTGTCTTTGTATCTAGGACCAAAAAAGGTGTGTATGGTTGGGGTGGGGGGAGGGGAGATATACAGATATGCAATTATTTTACTTTTTGCAGATTTGCGTTTAACTAAAACAATATTTTTATAATGTGTTTCCAACTCATGTCTGCTGTTTGATAGGTGAACAATAGAGAGAATGGGGCATCCCTTTTGTTCAGCAACCCCTGTGTTTAAATTGTGTTCAACAAGTCAGGCTTTTTTATACAATACTTTTATTAATTTGTTGTTCATTTCATACCATGCATTTGAACAAGTTCACCCCCTAACAGTTTCTCTTATGACCTTTTCCACCTTCCCAACTTTGAGATTTCTTTCTTTCTTTCTTTCTTTCTTTCTTTCTTTCTCCTTCCTTTCTTTCTCTCTTTCTTCCTTCCTTCCTTTCTCCTTCCTTTCTTTTCCTTCCTTCCTTCCTTCCTTCCTTTCTCTTTTCTTCCTTTTCCTTCCTTCCTTCCTTCCTTCCTTCCTTCCTTTTCCTTCCTTCCTTCCTTCCTTTTCCTTCCTTCCTTCCTTCCTTCCTTCCTTTTCCTTCCTTCCTTCCTTCCTTCCTTCCTTTTCCTTCCTTCCTTTTCCTTCCTTCCTTCCTTCCTTTTCCTTCCTTCCTTCCTTCCTTCCTTTTCCTTCCTTCCTTCCTTCCTTCCTTCCTTTTCCTTCCTTCCTTCCTTCCTTCCTTCCTTCCTTCCTTCCTTTTCCTTCCTTCCTTTTCCTTCCTTCCTTCCTTCCTTCCTTCCTTCCTTCCTTCCTTTCTTTATTCTTCCCCCACAGAGTCTAGTTTGTGTTGCTCGATTAGCCTTGGGGTTGAGGCCTGCCCTGGTGTGAGGTAGCCCATTAGGGACACTGTTAAAGAAAACTGACTCTCCTCCTGGTAGCTATCAATAGCCCCTTAGCCAGTGGTAAGGTTGCATGTCCATCTCCTTCACCTCTACTCTGAGATTTTCTCTGACGGGAGCTTGAGAAGTTCTTTTGCATGCTGTAACAGTCGCTGAGTTTGGATGTTCATCTTCCCTGCTGTGCTGGTAAACACGGTTTTCTTTATGTTAAGAACCTCCTCTGGATCTGACAACATTTCCACCTCTTTGTCTTCTACAAAGATTCCTTGAGGTGAGGAGTGTGATATGACTGTCTTGTTTAGAACATTCCATAGTCTTTTGTTCTCTGTATGTTGACCAGGTGTGTAGGGAGGGTCTCTGTGTTAACTGGCAATTACCACAAGGAGAAGGTTCTTTCTAAGTGTCCCTATGTGCCATTTACTTCATTAGGACTTGTGATGACCACATTAACAAGGTAAATAAAGTCACTGGACAGTGGAGGTTTAAAATCTGGTGACATTATAGACAAATCGGCAAGAAATTTAAATCTAATTGGAGAAAATAAAAGAGATAGCTTAGTCCCTTCTAGTCACAGACACTTAGCTATTCAGAGACTTTCCTGCAAAAGCCACATCATTAAACAAAAAATGTCCACTCAGACAGAAAGAAGAAAAACTGTTGATTTACAAAATTCTTTAGTGATGGTGTCTTGGCTTTCGAAGTCCTGTGTAATAAAAAAAAAAAATTAATGGGTAAAAGCTGTAGTTGTAATATCCCCAAAGTATTTAAATGAAGAAGAAGGCAACACATTGGAATGGTACTAAGTGAAACTCAGAAGAAAAGGATGGCTGAATGGAGGAAGAGGAAAATGGTTCTATTTAACAAGTACTTCCTCCTGAACCTCAGTGGAGAGATGGACCCTTCTGTCTGTGGCTTGCCATGTTAATGATGACCTTGCCAGATCTTGATTCTTGTTTTTTTTCTTTCAGATTTTCCATTTCTTTGCAAAGAATCCAGCAATCCCTGTCTTTGTTCTACTTTAGGAACATCTGTTGCAAATCTAGTGTTGAGTTTATTTGAAGCTAACAGCTGCCCAGTAGCAATTCAAAGAAACAGCCTAGGTGAAGTTATTCTAAAATTCCTTTCTAAAAGGGCTAGTTTCAAATATTGTACCTTTGATTACATTGAAATTATGTGGGATGCAAGCTTAAGGAATGGAAACAGTTCTCCCTAGTTACTAAGATGGGCCAGTGTTTTGTGTTTTATGATACTCCTGATGTATTTTGTCCAAATATTTAAATATTTAAGTCTTCATAAACAGGACAAGAAAGTCACAGCTTGGACTTGAGGCCAGCTGGCTCTTGGCTAGTGCTTATAAAGTGAAGTGGCATTGCCCAGACTCAGCAAGCTTCTTTGACAAATTCTCAATTTATACCTTCCTACGGCTTACACTAAAATAAATTTGGATAGCATAACAGTCTGTGTCTTTTAGCGGAGTTGCTTTTCAGAACTGAGCAAACAGCAAGCTACTCAACCGTTCAAAGGAAACCACTACGGCCAGACAGACCTGGTACATCCTGGAGACTTCGAGGCCCCGCCCAGAAGGGTGAGCTAATTCAACAAGGAGCATTTATGAGATGCTAGCCACAATCCTCTGACTCCATAAACGTCTTCTAACCTTGAATTTTCAGAAAGTTCAATGCCCAAGCAGGACTTAAGCCATAGAGCTCAATTTTGGAGTCCACTATGAGCCTATTACAATTCTAAACGTCTACACATACCACATGTTGGTGTAGACAACAGGCATGAGAGTCAAAGACAGTTGTAGCACGAATGTTAAAAGTTCTTATTAATAAAAGCAAACCTAGAGCCCGGTATTGGGTTAAAGCTGGAAGATCAGAGAAATAGAACAAACTGCAGCCACCTTACCTCGCCAATTCCTCAGCTGATCCTATTTCCTCAGACTGGAAGCCTCTGAGTCCTCATTCAAATGGATCTCAGCTGAACTGCTGCTAGAAACCTAAAAGCTTAACCAGCTCTAGTTCCTGGTCCTCATGCCATCACTTCCTGGGATTAAAGGTGTGTGTCACCATGCCTGGCTGTTTCCAGTGTGGCTTTGAACTCACAGAGATCTGGATGGATCTCTGCCTCTGGAATGCTAGGATTAAAGGTGTAAAATTTCTCTGAGCACTTTGTAGTCCAAAGCTGATCTGTAGATGATGTTTGTCAGCTTAGTAGTATTATAATTGTCTATGTGGAATTGTTGTTGTGGAGCCCCATCTTCTTCCTGGAGACTTCAAATTTGATGTTAGGCCTGGCCATGATTTCCTGCAGAAAACTGATAGAGATACAAAAGAAAACTCGAACACAAAGACGTGTATAGGCAGCTAATTGAAGCCTTTTTCTAGAATTAGTTAGTACTCTATATGACCATTAATATCTTAACAAAGTTTAATATATATGTATAAATATATTAATCTTTTAAATTTTGATATAAAATTCATACTTTAAGAAAAGTTTAAAGATCAGAATAGAATCAAAGAATTGATATTAGTAGTAATAGAATAGTCCCATAAATGTTTGTTTGTTTGTTTTCTCCTGTCCCATATCAGAAGAGGGCTCTTTCTTCTGGCATGATACAGTGAGTTTGCATTTTCATATTAACAACATGCTTGGGTTTAAAGAAGGAGAGAGCCATTCTCCAACTCCAAAGCCAGCTTTAATTTTTAATTAAACTGGGACTACAAGAAGACCATTAGTGTTAAATATCTTTAGAGAAGAACAGAAACAAACATTTAGGAAGACTTATGAAATTTTATAGATGATATACCAATAGGCCATTTTACTCTTTTTCTTGGGACATTTTTTTTTTTTAGATGATTTGTCCTTTTTTTTCAGTTGTCTCATTTGTCTAGTGTTCTTTAGATTCCTTAGCCTTCATTCTCCTAAAAGACAAAAACAAAAACCTTTCCCCAAGACTAACTTTGGGGAGGTTCCCTTTTGGCAAGTTATACCTGATTACATGAAAAGGCATGTATTAATGGTCTAAGTAAGTTTAAATTGGATGGTCATGCTGGTTGATGAACTATCACCTCTTCTAATTAAGAGGTCTCTCTGGTTCAAATGGAACCTTTATCAATTTTGATGGTGTCCACAGCTGATAGTTGCTGACCGCAAGTGGTAGCTGAAGAACAATAGATGAACATTTAAAGCCCCATTGCAAACAGGGATACATCTACAGTCACTAATCTATAAAAGGCAGGGCTGAAGGAGACTCAGGCCTTCCTAATGCAAAATCCCCTTTGCCCCACCACACGTGTGTCTCAGCCTTTGTGGCGAGGATACAAGAATAAGAAGGAAGAGAGGTCAACCTCGAGGTAGCAGTTCTTGAGCAATGTGCTGGTCCTGATTTCCCCCTGTCTTCTAACCGTGGATCTCTTTCTACCTCCTCCCCTTCTCTTTCCTCCCTTTGCTTCTCTATCACTGATTTCCTCTGCTCTCTGTATTGATCAGTCCTTGTCTCAGTTTCTATTCATGGTGTCTTAGTGAATGGACACCATGACCAAGTTATAAAAGGAAACATTTAACTACATGCTTGCTTACAGTGTCAGAGGGTGAATCCACGGCCATCATGGCAAGAAGCATAGCAGCAAGCCAACAGACATGGCTCTGCAGCAGTAGTTGAGAGCTTAATGCTTGAGACAGTAACCTCAAGACAGAGAGACAGAGAGGGGCAGAGAGAGTGTGAGAGAGAGACAGAGACAGAGACAGAGACAGAGACACAAAGAGAGACAGAGACAGAGGGAGGTAGAGACAGATACTCATTGGGAATGGTGTGGACTTTTTAAACCTCTAAGCCCACTCCCAGTGACACACAAGGCCACACCTCCTAATCCACCCCAAATAGTTGCACCAACACGGGAACAAGCATTCAAACATATGAGCCTATGGGAGCCACCACAGTCCTACTGTGTTTGACAAAAACAATGATTTCTGCAGTTTCATTAGAGCCTGAAAAACTGTATATCACAAGGCAAAGAAGTATTCAAAATTAGGCAAATGAAGTGCATAGAGGTAAATCTGTTCAACCAGCAAAAACAATCAGAGTGTGTGTCTGTAGGTGGGCCTTAGAGAATCATTAACTAATGAGCTTTCAGAGTTGGAAGGACCCAAAGATGAAATGGAGTCAACCTGTTCACCATATAAGACAAAGTAGGTCACCTTCAGGATCAGAAATGACTAGTTCCAACCAACAAGGCTGGCAGTGGCAGATCTGGGAGCTTGTTCTAGGTACCCCATACTTAACTTACATTCTCTCCCAGGGTTCATTGAGGCAGAGGTCCTTTTGTATACAGATTGAGTTACTGGCTTTTCTTCCCCACGATCCCATCAAAATGTACTGAATAAGGCACTATGAGTTCCAGAATCAGGGAGATGGGTCCATTTCTTAACTCTGCCTCTTCTGTCTATATGATCTGAATCACATTAATTACCTTCTTAAAAACTTTCATCTGTAACGTGTAAAGGATACTTCCGTCTTCCATGACTGTTGCGTGGAAAACAGTCACTATTTGTATACTTTTTTATTCTGTCATATTCTTTTCTAAGTCACATAGTGGCTTTTCTCAAGCAATACATACAGCATATATAAACCCTTAGAGCACATAGTAGCGAGTATGTGTGTGTATGTAACATACACATGGATTAGGGCTATCATCAGTTACAAGATTCACTTAAGCCTTTACTACTCTGGTTTACATAGCAAACTCCAGGGTTAACAACAGACAATCCAGGGCCTTTGTCCATTGTCTCATGATATTATCAAGTTTATTTCCTACTTTCTGCCCTGAAGAAACCTTAGTAGAGATTTGTACTCTTGAGGTCACAGGGCGGTTGTGCTGTCCTAACATCTGTGTTGCGAGTGGCTAAGGAGCAGGAGAGAAGACATTGAAGAACAGTGGGGAACTACATGCTCTCCTGACCCGAAGCTCACTGCACAGAGCCCCTCTTGCTTCCACATCACGACTAGGCCTGTGAACCGGAAAGGCTGAAGGGATGGATTTTATCTGAGCTTATTTTAATGCACAGGTATATGAGATGAAGGGAAGTTTATGATAATCAGGTAAAAAGGCAGGTTCATTTAATTGAGAAAGAGTTGTACTTAGAGTTTTGGTGTAAAGAAGCACAGCTACTTGTCAAACGTTGAGGTGGTGCCCTAGAATCTGCAGAGGTCAGGAATACAAGTATACTCTGATGCCATTCCAGTAACTGGCGGGCTGGAGTCCAAGGCAGTAATCCGGGCAGAGTTATCAAATAAATGAAATGATTCCTTGTGTGCTGGAGGTACTAAGGCAAGATTCAGAAGGAGCACTACCTCAGAGTCAGGTCAATGCAGATGGAAATGTGGCCAAGAAGGAGCAAGGCAGGATGTCCCTAGGTAGTGAGAGACTGTCTACTAAAGGCAGACAGACGTGTGGAGGAAAGGCAGAAGGCTCTGGCGTTTTTGAGGCTGGGGGCTCTTAGAGATGACCTAACCTTGAGGCGAGCATCAGGGAAATGTAGATATTGACACAAGTGGGGGGCTGGCCTCTTCTCTGATAGGACAAGAAGGAGAGAGAGAAGCGGAGAAAAGAAAGATGGAGATAAAGAAAAGAGCAAGGAGGAGGCAGAGGAGGAAAAAAGGGAAGGTAGGTGAGCCAATATGACTATTTTGGGTCCTGAGGAAGGTTGGGAACAGACGACAGTACGATACTCTGTCCTGACTTGCTGAAAGCCTGCTTGGGGATTGTCCTCCTGGTCAGGACATGTAACACAGCTTACTAGCTGCCATCCCTGCTCTGCTTGGGCTGTTTTCTCCTCTACTTGCTGAGCAAGGTTGCTGGGGAGGGCAAACAGGACTCCCAGAGCCAAGTTGAAGGGAATCTGAGGTGCTGGCTGAGGACCAGAGGAAGCCACTTAGACAGAATTCTTCGAGTTTTCCCATTGCTGAGCCCATTATGTCACAGATTGTAATGACTTTACAAATGTCACATCGGCTGTGTTTAAAGTACAGGTTTTCTTTCTGGCATTTGGTTGAAGGCATTCTAAACTTCTGCACTGGGGGAAAATGCTTACAAATGTCAGAGCAACAATTACTTTAATACACGATGGTATTCTTTAAAAGTCCCCCGAGATTGTGTCGTTTTATCGAAGCTGCCATTTATGAGGAGGACGGGAAAAATCATTCTCTGAGTTGCTACCTCCTAAAAGCACAGACAGGAGAAATTAATTCTAATATATTGGAATTCAAAAGGGGTTGGCCGAAAAAGCCTCTCCTAACTTCGGCTGAATTCTTGGTCTGCCAATATGTTTTTCAGAGGACATATGTTAGCCCAGAGTTTTCCCCTTGGATACGTGAGCATTTGCTTCTTCCATGAGACTAGGGCTGTACTATGATTAAGTCAGAGTGTAAAGAACCGATTGCCAATCTTAAGCCTCCAGTTAAAAACACAGTGTTCAGGTACTGTGATCAGGGCTACAAAGCTGATTGTCATAGTCGGTTCTGGCAACAGAGGAGACAGCTTAATGTCCTTTTAAAAAGAGCTGCATTGTGGATCTTGAAGTCTGTTTCCTCATACTGCCAATACTCTTCACCAGCTGGGTCATGTTGTAGGAATTAGTTTGCTTATCTGTATTCATCTCAAAAGGTGGTTTGAGGACTTTGTGAGATATACTTATTAGGAAATAAGAATAAATTACAACCCCTCTGAAGTGTGCTGGGTTCTCGCCTCTGTCTCAGATCTATCCTCTTGCTTACTCACTGTACACCAGCCACAATCCTCCGGGTCCCACAGTGCACCATGCTCTCTCTGCTTTGAGGCTTGACTGTATGCTAGTTTCTTGTCTGAGATGTTCAGATGTGCTAATTCTCCCTACTAAAGATAGCTCATCTCTGAGATTGCATCTCAAATGTGTGTGTGTGTGTGTGTGTGTGTATGTGTGTGTGTGTGTGTGTGTGTGTGTGTGTGTGTGTGTGTACCACTGCTGGCTTAAATGTACTTTTCCTGATCACAAAATATAAATAATTTCCATTCATTTAGCTGCATTCTTGTCCCTACCTGTCAATGCCTAAAAATGAGACTGAGGCCTTATTTGCATCAGGCACATACTGGACCCCTGAGATACACCCCCAACCCTCCACTATTATCTTATACAATGTTTGTCACAATGTATCATTTGATCCTCTGGAATAGCCATCGAATATGGACCTCTCTCAGTAGTAGTTTGAGGAGGTACAGATGAGCCATTTTTCACTTGTCACTGTAAACTAATTCTTCATGAAATCTGTCACATGGGATGAATATTCAATAGTAAGGAAATGTGCCTTTGTATATCAGACATAAACACTGTACCTGGCTTATCATACATGTGCTAAGAATGTTGATGCATCATTTCAAAGAGCAGGGTACAGATTTGATGTGGGCTTGGGAATGTCAGAAAGATTAACAAATAAGAATTTATGTTTGAAATTATGCTCGATTACCCATTTTTCTGATTTATAGAGCAGAGTTTTTATATTTCTATGTCTTGGGAAATTCATAAGAATTTTAGGGAAAAATTATTAGTCATTTTACTTTTGTAGTTAAAAAATAGGCTTTAAGGTTCATTTTTATTTATATGTACATGTGTGTGTTCGGAATTATACACACATATGTGCAAGTACTCATGGAGGAGCCAGAAGAGGTCATTAGATTCCTTAAACCTGGAGTTGCATGCACTTGTTAGTTACCAGATGTGGGGTACCTGGAACCGAATTCTGATCCTTTGCAAGAGCAACAAACACTCTTATTACTATTTTTTATTATTATCATCATCATTGTTATTATTATTTTACATTGTGTATGTGTGAGTGTGTGCATATGTGAGCATGTGTGTATGAGTATACGTGTGTGTGTATGTGTGTGTGTGTGTGTGTGTGTGTGTGTGTGTGTGCAGGTGTCAGAGAAGGCTAGAGGAGCTGCATTTCCTGTAGTTACAGCTGATTGTGAGCTACGTGATTACCTGATGTGGGTGTTGGGAACTGAACTTGGGTCCTTTGGAAGAGCCATATGTGCTCTTAGCTACTAAGCCACCTCTCCAGTGTCATATATATTATATATGCAGTGTTTCACAGTATCACTCTGGCAGTGGTGAGAAGGAGGATTATTTCTGGTTCTGTAGAGAATTACAGAACAAAGGATAAGGGTCAAGTCAGGTTCTGTGACAGAACCTGGAAAACACGACAGACTGGAAAGTGAAGGGAAGCCAATGAGTCAAAGGAAGGTTTCTGAATTCCAATGAGGCACATGTGTGGCATCCACAGGCTGCATCTGGATCTCCCTGCCCAAGCAGGCCATACAGAAAAGGGAGTGATCTGTGTTCCAGCTGCCAGGTCCCCCAAGTATCACTCCCCCTGGCCCCATAGGTGAGCTGGCATAGTCATAGGAGACTTATGCTAAGAGTGCATAGTTGAAATGACATCCAGTAGTGGAATATCCAGAGACTCAAGATCTTAATTTAGGGACAACGCCCAAAAATATACTGGAGACCATATTTAAACCCTTAGTTATGGGATTTTATAGGAAACCATCATTCTACCACATTTGCTACTATTTCAAGGTTGCCAATCTAAGCTCATTTACAAAGCTTAGAAAAACCAAAGATCTGAAAGTGTTTCACATCTGTTTTCCTTAAAATAGATGGATGACAATGGCGTTAGCTCTTCCTTTTCAGTTATTCGTCGGAATCCACAGCAGGAAGAAAACAGTTCTGATTGCTGCACAAGGAAAGAAAAAAGTCCATTCTCTCTCATTCTCTGGATCTTAAGTTAAAACTCTCAGAAAAGATGACAACAGGCCCTGTCCATCAAGCCAGCTCCTTGGTTTCCATTGGTGCAGCATAGGTAGGCAGCTGGTTCCATCTCACCAGAACCATGGGATCCAGTGCCATTCTTTAAATGAGAAAGGCTGATTTCTCCTGGCTCCCCGGCCAGTCTTCTGCACCGGGGATCTTGCTCTTTTGAGTCAGTGTTTATTTATTGCTTGTTATAAGCCAATTGGACACCAAGTTCTGAGAATACAATGACAGCAAAAAAGACACACACACCCCCCACCTACAAGGGGTCTAATCCAGCGGAGAGAGTGCAAGATCAGTAGCAACCCAGGAGTCTCACAGTAAACAAGCCTTTTGTGGAAATACAAGGAGAGTCAGGCTCCTTAAAGCATGTATTTCTGGAGAATCCTTGCTCTGTAGCTATAGAAGAGACACTGGAAAAGAGAAATCCTCCCCTCTGAAGCTTCAGCACACTCTATGTGAGGATAATATGGGGGCAAATCTCTCAAATGCTTATGAAATCTGCTATAGGTTCTTAAAGTTTTGTCTGTACATGTACATATAGGTGGTATGCATGTGTGTGTGTGTGTGTGTGTGTGTGTGTGTGTGTGTGCGTGTGCGTGTGCGTGTGCGTGTGCGTGTGCATGTGTATGCTCACATGTGTACAGGTACAATTGTGTGTGTGTGCATGCTCTACGTTCATGGAGGACTGAAGTTGATGTTGGGTATTTCTCTAGATCACTGTCCAACTTATTTTCTGAAGCAGGGTCTCTCACTGAACTTTGCCAATTCTGGTTAATATAGAGAGCCAGCATAATCCAGAGATCATAGGTGGCTGCCTGTCCCATTTCCGTTTCTATTGTTGTGATAAATATCATGACCTGTAGTTAGACATTACTCTCCCACCTGCCAATTCCCAAATTACCACACAGAGGCTTCTATTAATTATAAAAACTCGGCCAGTAGCCCAGGCTTATTACTAACTAGCTCTTATACTTAAATTAACCCATAATTCTTATCTATGTTTAGCCATGTGGCTTGGTGCCTTTTCTCAGTTTGACATTCTCTTCTCGCTTCCTCTGTGTCTGGCTGGTGACTCCTGATGCCGCCCTTCCTCTTCTTAGTTTGGTCACCCCGTCTATACTTCCTTCCTGGCTACTGACCAGTGTTTTAGTAAACCAATTTGAGTGACAAATCTTTACAGTGTACAAGAAGATTATTCCACAGCAGTGACCAAGCACAACTTGGGGACTAAAGAATTTGATTCACTTCACAGATCACAGCCCATCACTGAGGGAAGTCAGGGCAGGAACTCAAAGCAGCAACTGAAACAGAGGCCATAAAGGGGATACTGCTTACTGGTGTGCTTCTTGTGGCTTTCTAATTTGTATAAGAAATAGAACCCAGGGCCACATACCTAAGGATGGTATGACCTACAGTGAGCTGGACCCTCCTGCTTTAATTGTTAACCAAGAAAATGCCTAATAAACTTGCCTAAAGGCCAATGTGATAAAGGTACTTTCTCAACTGAGGCTCTCTTCCCAGATGACCCTCACCTATGTGAATGTGACATAAAATCTAGCCAGCACATGGCCTCATCTGCCTGGCTTTTTCTATTCATTCTAGGAGGTCTTAAGTTTGGTCTTCATGCATAGGAATTTTTACCTGCTTAGTCATCACCCCAGCCTCTGTTTATATGTTCAATAAAGTAGCTGTGACATAATAGTCTATGTTCTGGGAGCATTGATATTTAAAGCATCATGACAGACTAAAGCTCCTAAGACCACCCCCTGTTCTTAACAATGCTCAGTCAAATACTTCACAACACATGGTGTTGGGGTTGAACCCAGGGTCTCATACATGTACATGGTAGTTCTTTACTATTGAGCTGTACCTCCCCCATAAATAATGAGCTGGGGGTTGGGGATTTAGGTCAGTGGTAGAGCACTTGTCTAGCAAGCGCCAGGCCCTGGGTTCGATCTTCAGCTCAAAATAGAAAAATGAGCTGGCAGAGTAAAGGAAACCTTGAAAGTCCAAAGTAGGCCTTAAAGCTTCCCATGGATGAAGTGTTTTTTAAATTTAACTTGTGCTCATGATAGCAAAGTGTCAGCATTTGAAGAAAGAAGCAGCCAGGAACACACGCCAACAAAAACAAAATTAGAAGAAGCACAAAGTAACCCAACATATTTAAAAATAAAACTGGGTGGTGGTGGCGCATGCCTGTAATCCCAGCACTTGGGAGGCAGAGGCAGGTGGATCTCTGTGAGTTCATGGCCAGCCTGGGCTACCAAGTGAGTTCCAGGAAAAAAAAAAATAAATAAATAAATAAAACAACTCCCCCCCCCAAAAAAAACCCATTAAATTCAGATTTCCATACATTTAGATGTTTGTTATAATTATTGAGTTACTGTCTTTAATATGTTTAAAGATATAAGGAACATTTGAAGTGTGAATATAATATAGGACAAGGAATCTTAAAAGGGAACAGACTTAAAATACTCATTGAAACTGTAGACAGAAAAATTTTAATGATCAAAATAAAAAGGACAGTGAATATCAGTCACTTAGACAAAGCTGAAGAGAGAATTAGTGAATAGGAAGTATTAATGATCAGGAAAATCCCAGAAGAAATGTAAAATTCAGCAAGAAAAGGAGATAAAATACTATGAAAAAGACATCAAGAACCAGGGCAAGTTTAGAGGCAGTGTAGCCCTTGCCTAACTAGGCTTCTAGATAAAGAACAGAGGTAATTGAGACAGGCAGTATTTGAAGATAAGGTCTGAATTCTTAGAAGCAGCAAGTCAAAAATGTTCCAAGTAAGTTGAATTAAAATCAATCTAAATCAATACTTTGTATTCTAAATTTTAATGCCAAAGATTCCCCATCCCTACCCTCTTCAAATAGATAAGAAGCAATAGCAACAGCAACAGCAGCCACATCCCAAAGTTGTCTATTACATCTTTGTGGGAGAATAATAATTAAATTGACAACCAACTTCTCAGTGATAAAAGTGTCAACAAAAACAAGCTCACCAATCTATTGTTCTGTACCCAGAAAATTTAAAGTTTGAATATAATATAATTTTTCAGGCAAATAACACTGATGTATTTTGATCAATAGTACTCCAAAAAATGTAAGAACAGATAAATGAGAACCATTTGTATAAACAGTAACAACAATGTCTAATTTCATGGGTGTAATAATGATATATCCAAAATATTCTGGTAAATGTATTTTATTATTTTTATTTAGCATTTATTAAATTAAATGCACATGTTAACATTTCTAGGTTAATGATTAAAATAATAAGGGGAGAATTTATATTTCTACAATATACATGTGACTAGCTTTAGACTTTTTGATTAAATACATATGTTTGTCAGATAAAATACATATGTTAAAAGAAACATAGAAAACACAGAAAATTTAGTAAGTACAAAATAAAGTGGAAGCCAATCAAAATATGTCAAAATATGCCAAATTATGGTAACAAATAAGTATGGGCTAATATTTTTAGTTAATAGACAAAATTGCCAAACTAGTTAAAACACAAAGTTCAGGCTGTGTGCAAAATAAGAGGCACATACAAACACATTTAAGTTGTAATCTCCACAGAAATGCAAATAATGATACTGCTAACACATATTATAGATCCCAAAGCATGAAAGCTGGTGCTTGGTCAGGATGCTGAGCTGTAGGCACCATTATCTCTCAATGAATGCCTTATCCCTTGGATCCCATCCCTTGGGAAGATGCATTGTCATTATGTAGTAGAGAAACATGTTCATGTGGCTGGATGCACACATTAGAATATTCAGAGCAGAGCTATTTGTAACAGTCCAGACTAGAGACAATCCAAATATCCCTCAGAAAACCAGTGGCCAGCTGTGGTATGTTTCACAGAGTGGAGCATGATAGTAGAACAGCTGAGAAGAGGAAGGAAAGTAAGTGAGTATGAGGAAGGGCTTGCTCTGAGTCACACACGTCAGGCCCAGAGTATCTGTGGGGGAGAAAAACAGAGAGGGTTGTTGGAGGTGCTGCAAGTGTGTGCTGGTCTCAGAAGCAAATCTGAGAGTGGTGATAACAGATTGTCAGCGGCTTCTGGAAGACTTTCAAAGTGGCACTGGATCACCCTGTGTGGTGAGCGTCAGGGAGAAGGTGAGAAAATACAGGGATCTGGTGTTTCCGATCTTTTCAGACACCTGGTAGTGTAACATGAATTTCTAATTAAAAACAAACAAACAAACAAACAAACAAAAAAACCCAAAAAAACCAAAATCAGATGTTGGGGTGAAAGCTGAAAGATCGGAGAAACAGAGCAAGCCACAACCACTACCTCTTAACACACCAACTCCTTAGCCTGAAAGAGCCTCAGTCAATAGGCCTCTAGCTGCCCAATGAGCTTCCTCAGCCGAAAAGGCTTTTGTTTCTGTCTCCTCACACCTTATACACCTTTCTCTGCCCACCCATATCATTTCCTGTCTCAACTTTCCTAGTGCTGGGATTAAAGGCCTATGTGCTTCCCAAGCAAAGGCATGAGATCTCAAGTACTGGGATTAAAGGCATGTGACTCCCAAGTACTGGGATTAAAGGCATGTGACTCCCAAGTACTGGGATTAAAGGTGTGTGCCACCACTGCCTGGCTCTGTTTCCTCTCCTAGACTGAGTCAATCTCATGTAGTCCATGGCGGCTTTGAACTCAGAGACCCAGATGGATCTCTGCCTCCCGAGTGCTAGGATTAAAGGTGTGTGCTGCCACTGTCTGGCCTCTATGTTTAATCTAGTGGCCTGTTCTGTCCTCTGATCTTCAGGCGAAGTTTATTAGGGTGCCCAATAGATCAGTACAGTAGAGAAGGGAGAGTGGAGGAAGAAATGGCTTCCTCTAGTACTAGCTACTGACTAGTATTTCTTGAGAGTTTCCTGTAGATAACCTAAATTAATCAACACAGCTCTCTCCACTGGGTACTTTTTGTGCTTCTGTTTCGTGGAAGGGGAAGCAGGGCCCAGAGTTTAAGTCACATAGGTAAGTGGTGAAATCAAGACTTACTCATAGGCAGTTTGTGTGGAATATAATTGATCTGTCAGAGCCAGATTTTCCTCTTGCCATGAAACAGGGCCGTCACCTCAGTTGATCATTAGGTGAGTGAGGTGAAGTGCACTGGCTTCTCCAAATGGAAAGAAGTCATGCTTTGCAGGACTCTTCTGTGCAAGGCTGTGCTGTCCCTATGGTCTTTGCAAACCCATTAGAGGTTGAATCCCAGTCTGACTCCATTACCCGTGCGGCAGGCAACTCTAGCAAGCCTCTCAACCTTAATTCTCCACTGTGTAAGAGTCGAGGGTGTGGTGTGAATCAGATACCCACTGACAGATGAAAATAGGACCATCCAACACCAAACAGTGCAGGAAGCTGGCATGGGTAAGCCACGGGACAGTGAACCCTGGGCCTGAGGTGTGGGGCCTAAAGTGAGAAAGGGGAGGGAGTTTGGACCAAGAAGAGCAAACTGTGGGCAAGTGAACTGTGAACCCGCAGAGTGGAGGGGAAGTAAGGGCTATCTTAGTAAGGTTGGTTTGCACAGAATCTTCATCTTGGCAGTCATTGTCCCCTCTGGGCTCTTCCTGGTTCAAGGCAGCCATTTTTCTCATGGGAAATTAATGCCTGGATTTAGGTAGAAATAAGGGCAGAGAGCCCATTTGGCATCTGGCTATTCTCAACCCATTTCCGCTAAAAAAAAAAAAAAAAAAGTCATATGTTCTGAGCTCTTCAATGGAGGGTAGAAAGAGCATGTGACCATTCCATATTTGGGGCTCTTTCTTCCTCAGTGATACCTTTTGTGGACTCAGGGGTAGATGGAGACAAAGCACTCCACTTCTAAACTCATTAAAGACTCCTTATATTTAATAGCACTTAAGTTCATGAAGTCTGGAACCACGCTATTTAAATCGGCATACTGAATTTTTCCAGTGATCAACACTGTAACAGGACACTGACCTTTCTGCTTCTCAGTTTTTCCTATATGTAAAAAAGAGAGGAAAGGTGACTGTTGATAGTTTAAATGAATAATATTATTGAAACTGTGATGAACCCTGACAAGATAAGAGCAGCAATTGATAAGGAAATGGAAAAAAGAACATCCTTTACCAGTGCATACTTGGTTTTTCCTGGCCAGGTTCTAATAACATTGCCTGCTTTTGCTTTTTATCTATGATGTGTATTTTTAAGTTTTGGCTAGAACTGGGAGGGTGGAGTGTACTGTGCCCAAGAAAAGGCAAGCATGGTTTCCAGCTAGGTCCAGAGCAACTAAGAAAGGAGCAGCTGGGGCATCACAGGGAGATGATCTGCATCCCGACCCTGCATCTTTCTTCCCTGCCTCCCTCCTCTCTCCTGTTGAGATATTTTCTTCATTAATTGTAAATCCATTTCTCCCCACATCTTACCATACCACAGAGGAGCTTGTACAATTACATTTATTGTTTGCTTTTTTAATTTTATTTTGGCGAGAGTTTTAACATTTTTAAAAACCCGTGTAGTTTTTAACCTAATGACTGTTCCTGTAACATCCATCACTCTGACAGAGATAATAACACCCGAGTAGAATGAAGAATGAATAATTTAACAGGAAAAGTCTAATAAATTAGATTCTCAGTAGAATCTTCAAAGAGATTTTCTGAATTAAAGGTGAGGCAATCCATTTGGTATAAACTAAACTAACCCTTTCTTGTATGTCCAGGACTCCTTGTAAGGCAGTCTGTATCTTAGATGAATGAAATGATACAATATAATCATATATAATATGAATATGACCTGGAAATACAAAGGTTTCTGCTCAAGATGAATTTGCTCTTGTTAACATAAAGAGTCCTCTGGGTGGTTAGTGCAGCAACCCTCCTTTCTGGGTGTCTAATAAAGCCTCCTTATAGCCTTTAGCAATATTTCACAGTGCAGGACCTGAAGTCACATGGCCCTCAGAAGCCACATGGCCTGTGAATTTAATCCTTTGGGAAACTAAGCTGTTTCGTTTCCTCCCACCGGCTGCAGAAGCTGCTCTATGTGTCAGTGCTGGGATGGGACAGAGGGTGGCCTGTGACGCATTTTTGATATACTGATAGTCTTTGAAATGCTTGCTACAGAAAAACCAGGCAGGAAAAGCCATTAAAAGGTATCTGGATGGCCAAACTCCATGGTGGGGGGGAGGGGCTCCAGAAGACAAGGCCCTCGGTGAGATGCAATTAAACAAAGCCAGAGGATGCTTTCAGGCTTCATAAGCTATTATCGTTTTTTGTTTGTTTGTTTGTTTTTACTTTGTTTCTTTTTCCTGAACTAGACTTCAGGAGGATGGTGGTCAGGTAGCGTTGGTATATGGTTTAAATAAGAAAATATCTCTGCCTAACACACAGCTGGAAAGTTGGAAGTACACAAGGAAGAGGTTTATCTTTAGTATAAAATAGGGATAAATTGTGACTCAGAAATGGAGAGTGTCTTCAACCAGAGGGGGGAAGAAAAGAAAAGAAACAAAGACCTGATCACATGGACACTGTGTCCACATGTACATGTTTGCAGTTGTTTAATCTCTCTCTCTCTCTCTCTCTCTCTCTCTCTCTCACACACACACACACACACACACACACACTACAAACGTGGAGTAGCCACACACTCACCCCCACCACTCACCCCTGTGCATCACAAAGATGGCGCAGGGTGATGCTGATAGCCCTTGAGGACGAACAGGTGTGTTCTCACCTTGGGCTCCAAACACGTAGGATTTGTGCTGGAGCAGCTCTCTTCCTAACAGATTTTTACACTCTGCACCTCCAAATCTGATCTATTTTAAAAATCAGAATGCAATGAACTTCCCTCGCAGGCCTTGGGTGAAGGGCTTCAGAAGCATCCAGCGGGCACACAGCTGCAGAGGACCAGCAGGCCCCATAGGAGGGATCCCGGCTGTGCACTCAGCCAGTGCCGCCTCTGAAGTTTTCATTTTCGAATGTTATTTAGCTATCATCTGTCCATGGAGTTGCCCATGTTCTAACTTATCTGAGTGTTTATTTCAATATACTTTACTCTTTTTCTTGTTTCTCTCCAATTAGACTTTTAGAATTTACAATCCAGAATACAGGCTCTAGTCAATGTGGCTGCGGCTTAGTTCTTCCTCACAATTACTAGCTACTCCAGAGGGCTGGGGTCAGAGGCTTGATTAAATAAATTACAGGTTCGGGTCCCCTCCAATAAACCATGTCAGGCTTTAGGCAACCCCGAACAATGCTCCCTGTTTTAACCCATAATGGGCAGTTGAGTTCAGTAAACGGTCTAATCACTACAGCATAAATATTTATGGGAGAGTTTTTCCAATTAAGGTAGAGGCTTGTTTAGATGCTATCAGGTTAGAGAGGGCTTTTCCAACAAGAAAATGACTGTTAAAAGACATCAGGAAATGGTTAAACTCCAGAAGGCTAAAAGGTCAGCCAGGCCACTGTGTGCAAAGCCTGCATTCATAGCCACACTGTCTATGCATGTTAACTTCTAACCCTGCCCTGTTAAAAGGGGATTAAAATAACCCTTTGTACCTATGGAAAAAATGTTCGTTCATTCCTATGAAATATTTATGTTGAGAAATAAAAATGTGGGGCAGTGGCTTAACCAGATTTGATATTACCCTGATGTTTACAACAAGCTGTCAGGAGTTTGTGCTTATTTGCTGGGTCTAGCTATGGAGGGTGGCACCAATAATGGAATCTGGTAATTTCTGTAGCAGGTATTGTCAGCATAGACTCCAAGTATTTCTGTTGCCTATACATCTAGAAAGAGATGAAATATGGAATGTGTAAGTCCTATTAGCAAGAAGGAGCTGCACAAAATCCAAAATGTTTCATAGAGTAAAAACAACAAAACATTTTTCTTAGAGTGTTCTTAGTAGGAATTCATGAATCTACCAACTTGTATACATGTGTCTACCATATGGTATTGTTTTCTAAAGACAAATATAAAGAAGAAAAAGAGGCCAGGTGGTGGTGGTGCACACCTTTAATCCCAGCACTCGAGAGGCAGAGCCTGGAGGATCTCTGTGAGTTCGAGGCCAGCCTGGTCTACAGAGCAAGATCCAGGACAGGCACCAAAACTACACAGAGAAACCCTGTCTCAAACAACAACAACCAACCCTCCCCCACCCCCCAAAAAAAGAAAAGAAAATGAGAAAGTCGCCGGGCAGTGGTGGTGCACGCCTTTAATCCCAGCACTTGGGAGGCAGAGCCAGGTGGATCTCTGTGAGTTCAAGGCCAGCCTGGTCTACAAAGCTAGTTCCAGGACAGGCTCCAAAGCTATAGAGAAACCCTGCCTTGGACCCCCCCCCCCCCGACAAAAAACGAAAGAAAGAAAGTAAAAAAACACAGTCCCTGTAGAATGTGAAGATCAAGTCTTTGTGCATGAAAAACTTACCATGTTCACAGAAGAGGAAACACAGCAGCTTGCCCCTGATCAGTCACTGGATCTGGAGACACTTGGGAAGCATCACCATGTGATTCCGATTGTCCTAGAAAAGTGGGATAAAGCACTAAAGACAAAGGTTAGTTAGCAACAATGCCAGCAGCCAACCAGGATAGAAGATAGAGCTTGTGCCACAAACCAAGGGGGAAGGTTGATAGTCCATGTTAGGTCATTAGATTTGTTTAGGCCAAAATGAAGAGCCATCTTTTCCTGGTCATAGCTGCAACAAAATCTGAAGGACAGCTGAAAAGATAGGAGACTATAAAATAATGCCCTTCCCATCTGACACAATCACACTTGTGTCAGTTAGGTTTTCTATTGCTGTGAAGCGACACCATAACCATGGCAACACTTATAAAGGAAAACACATAATTGGGCTGGCTTGCAGTTTCAGAGGTTCAGTCCATTATCATCATGGTGGGACATGGCGGCATGCAGGCAGACATGGTGTTGGAGAAGTTGAGAAGTCAACCTCTTGACCCACAGGCAACAGGAAGTGAACTGTGTTACTGGGCATAGTTTGAGCATAGGAGACCTCAAAGCCTATCTCTGCAATGACACACTTCTGCCAACAAGGCCACACCTACTCCAACAAAGCCACACCTCCTAATAGTGCCACTGCTGATGAGGGCCATTTTCTTTCAAACCATTACAACACTGAAAGACTCTGAGTCCCTACCCATCTCCCAACCTCCACCACCACCTTCAGCACGAAATCCTTAAGGACCTAAGAAAAATACTGCAAGAGGATGGGATATGTCTCAGAGCTTGGAGCCAAGTAGTGATGTTTGGTTTTAACTTGTCACCTCGTCCTCTGCCCCTAGTAGTAGATAGACTAAACCAGTTCCTCAGCAGGATGGGGAAACAGAGCAGGAGGGTTGTCAGAAGCAGCACCTAGACTAGGGAGAATATTCTCAGTGACTTTGACAGGGAGCTTTGAAAGGACTGACAAGACCCTGCATAGAAGCCTGTGGGGGTCAGAGAAGATGTAGGGTGGATTAGCTATCTTCTCGACACTTGTCCCATTGACATTGGTTGGGGCAAGGAAAAGAAACTTTAAAAGATTCCTAATACCTGTTCTCCCTGCCCTTCTTATGCCCTGGTTTTAGACTAACATGTGTTCTGAGAGTTCTGGTTTTATTTCGCATCTTCAGTTTCAAGGTGTTAGTTGCTTTGGAAGAGTGGAAGTACCCACCAATGGCTTGAAGAACACCCCCACCTCCCCTACTCTCCTACCCCCCCACCCCTTCGTACTCGACCCCTTTAGGCCTCGTGAATGAGAGAGGAGGAGCCAGTTGCACAAATCTGAGGTCATTCTGGTTTGGCTTGGACCCCTTTGCTGTTCCTGAAAATGTGTTCGTAGTGAGCTTGAGTTTCTGTTTAACTGAGGTGATGCTGTACAGTATAGAAGTCAGGCACCAGATCTCTAACACGCCCCCCCCCCACACACACACCACACACACACAAATGCTGATGCTCTTAGTTTTAGGAGAGAGTATACTTCCTGTTCTGTGTCTGGCTCAGGAGCCAGCAGTGGGGCGGCAATAGTGTTCAGAGGGTTTTTCTTTCTGTGTTATGTATCTGATATACACAGAGTCTTCAGAGTTGGGCAATTTGCTCTAGTTTTCTGATTTCCCATGCAGGAATGTTTTAATGATCAATAGGACGATGTTGATGACTGTTTTAGGAAAATGCCATATAACAGGTGGAAAATTCACTACCAATTAAGAAAAGGAACTTCAGGTTTGACATTATCCCAAAGACCCTTAAAAAAAAAAAAAGGCACCACAGACCATTTAAAGAACTTCGCTGGGAGTGCTGGTTGTTATAATTATCACACTGGGGCTATACTAGAGGGTAATTTCCTCCCTATGGCTAATGCATATCCCAGGCTTGACCAGCTACAGCACTCTGTAATACTTCCTATTCTGGAAATAAGGTCTTCAGCCTGAGTACTTACTCAGGAACTTTTCAAAATTTTTCAAATCTTTCATCACAAAACTCACATCTGTCATTAAAAAATAAGACTACAGATTCCAGGAATAGGTGGAATGTTCTTCAGATTTAGCCACCAGCATGTAGCAATTACTTCTCCATGCTCAAGCAAACATATGATAGAGAGTCGATACTGGGTTTGACTTGGATTTTTACTCTGACACCCAAATATTAGAGACAGATATTCTTGGGGGTAATACTGTGATCTGAATTAGTCTGTTTATTGTCCTGGAATATTAGTTTAAGATGTGTTACATTCATATATTTGTTTAATGATGCAAAGATGTGTTGCATTTCTTTTATATTGCATTTGTTTAAATCTGTAAATCTCTGTTACTTTCCTGCTTAAAACTCCTGAATGGTCTAATGAGGAGCTGAACAGCCAATAGCTAGGCAGGAGAGAGATAGGAGGGGCTGCCAGGCAGAGAATAAGTAGGAGAAATCTAGGTTCGAGAGGAGAATGGGAGGAGTGGAAAAAAAGAGGAGAGGAGGACATCAGGGGCCAGCCACAAGCCACACAGCCACAAGTCACACAGCCACACAGCCACACAGCCACACAGCCACACGGCCACAAGCCACACAGCCACACAGCCACACAGCCACAAGTCACACAGCCACACAGGCACACAGCCACAAGTCACATAGCCATTAAGCCACACAGCCACACAGCCACACAGCCATACAGCCACAAGCCACATAGCCACACAGCCACACAGCCACACAGCCACAAGCCACATAGCCACACAGCCACACAGCCACCCAGCCACAAGTCACATAGCCATTAAGCCACACAGCCACACAGCCACACAGCCACACAGCCACACAGCCACAAGTCACATAGCCATTAAGCCACACAGCCACACAGCCACACAGCCACACAGCCACAAGTCACATAGCCACACAGCCACACAGTCACATAGCCATTAAGCCACACAGCCACACAGCCACACAGCCACACAGCCAGCCATGGAGTAAGAAGGAAAGAAAGATATATAGAGTAAAGAAAGATAAAAAGCCCAGAGGCAAAGCATAGTTAAAGAGAAATGGGATAATTTAAGTTAGAAAGGCTGGCTAGAAACAAGTCAAGCTGAGGCCGAACATTCATAAGTAAGAATAAGTCTCTGTGTATTTATTTGGGAGCTGGGCAGCAGATCTCCAGAGAGTTAAAACAAAATAAACAACAACAACAACAACAAAAACCACTACAGTTTATCATGTATTTTATTGCATGTACAGTAGCCATGACCAGCTAGCCCAAAGGAAGCAGCTAAGTCCCAAACAATACACAAAACAACAAAACTAGAACTTGGGAGATGTGAGAAGTTGACTATTCATGTGTGAAAAGGTGGGCCTGGCTAGGCTAGCACTGAATGAGCCAAGGCAATGCATCCTTTCAATGTGGTCTCCAGTGTGCTGTAAACTAAGTCAGCCAGCAAGATGACTCTGAGAAGTCTGTTTATTCCCAGCACCCAAATCAATTCTTTTGTAGAACTCAGGGACATCACTTCCTGCAGTTTTGAAAATAAATAGTGTTTGGCACAATTGGGGAACGCAGGACTAGACTAGAGAAATGAAGCCAGAGGTAATAATTTGGCACACCCCTTCTGGCTTTGCTGTTTCTTTTTGTAGGTCTCAAGGGAACTGCCATTGATGAGAAAAGTCTAAATTTTTTTACTGTTAGCAAAAGTTTGTGCTACCTTACTAAGTGATATGTAAGAAAGAATGGTTTCATACAGTCAGTTGAACCAAATGCAAATTTCAGGGCACTCTTGGATTGCTTAGAGTTTGAAGAATAGGCTTGGCATCTTTGATGGTTAGGTGTCTAACTTTTCAGTTACTTCCTATTTTATTCCATAGCTGGATTTGTATTCTTTTGCTTATCACATTATCTTTAGTCTAATCTAATTGCAACTACTATTAAATACATACATCCCAGAAGAGTGTTGTAGAGAAAGAAAGCCCCAATTTTAAAAGCATGCAGCATTACTAAAATTCAAGCAAAATAGGCTTAAAATTTACCTGCTTTATTTTATTTTATTTTGTTTTTTTTTTTTTTAAACTAACCCTGTGATACACAAGACTGATTGCAGTAGGTTGAACTTGTGATAACCCCTGCAAGCCTAGTCAATACTAAAGTCTTCCTTCTCAAAGAGGTGTCTTTGGGAAATGAAGCCTTATGCTGTTGAGATGGGTTCCCGGTCTGTCCTCAGTCTCTTTCTGATCTTTTGCCACAAGTGAATGACTTGTTCAAGAGCTTCTGCTTAGACGGGCTGCTTAGACGGGCCACCAATCAAACCACCAGGGCCACACAGCCTAGACTGGAGTCCCTAATGCATGAATGAGCAGGAACCTATTCATAAGCCGGTTACTTCGGGCATTTCTTGTAATGATAAGTTGATTAGCACAGTTTAAATGTGATGATTTCATAGGACTTCCAAAGATTTGAAATTATTATATCTACACTCAAACGCATCTTCCACAAATGGGTTTTTAAACGACCGCTTTATTTTGTGTCTGGGGTTCTCCCGGTCAGTCTCCCTGATAGCTAACAGCTGAGACAAATTTCCAGTCCAATCACTTAATTAGTGTGGCAACTCAGCCACCATTAGATGTTTTGTGGTGTTGTGTTCAAGCTGGGATGAGGGCTACATGGTCCATGTGTCTCTTTCCATAAAGGGCAAATCTACACGGTTTTGTACTAAGCAAATGGTATATAAATGTTGTCTGCAGGGTCCTAAGCTCTAGATAGCTATTGGGTTTTAAGAGGGATAGCATGATGGTTTAAAGGAAATTTCAAAGATTTAGATCCAGTGTATGATGCCAAGCAGTGGGTTACAATCATTTTTAGAAAAAGGGGTGGGGTGCAGGACTCAGTTTAGAGTTTCCATACATTTACAATCCACACCTTGACACTCTGGATAACTGTTTTACAGAGGACTTGGGCTATATTTCAAACATGTCACAGATTAGGAGCTCATGTATAGAAATTTCTTCCTGAAGTGACATTTTCCTGTTGCTGGCACACTCAAGCTCCAGGTTGTATTCTTCCCAAAGTTTTCCTTGCTCCCTGTTAGTCTGTGTGAGAAACCATGTCTGGACAGCTGGAGTCTCCAGGCCTAAGACCTTCCAAAACCTCCATTGCTCATTTCTTTGTACACCTGCTGACAGTTTCTTAAAGGGATCAACAGTTTCCTCACCATGCTACAGCACTGATGACAGTTTTCAAGGGGGTATGAAAAATATGCCAGCCCTGAAGTTGTTTACACCCATGTTCACAGTTGATAAATTGGCTGTCTTTCTGATCCTACCATCGAGCACAAAAGGGGTGTTGATCCCAGCAATACCCGGCACGCGCTGATCCTGCATCCGTTACTAGATTTCTGGGTTTGCCACCATGTGCTGTTCTCGACATCCTCCATGGCAGTAAAAAGAGGTCACCGGAAGGATGCAGGCTATAGTCCAGAGGGAAGGAGAGCTGAGAAACGGCTGTTAAATTCTGAACCAGACACCTCAGAGAGTTTCGGGACTCTCCTTGTGTTGAAGGCTTTTAAATAAGAACTGCCAGTGCTGCCTGCTGCCTTGGGACTAGTTTACCAAATGCTGAAGAACCAAGTGGTCTCTTGATGATTGCTGCATGAATCTGGTTTTTCGTTATCCCCACTTTCAGATGACTGACATGTGAGAGAATGTGGGTGATGTTACAGAGTTTAAAATACGTAATGCTATATTTGGATATAATCTTGCCTGGCTAAATCTCTACAGCCCTGATTCCCCATAGGTATAGTGGAGTGGTTTGGATGATTTTTGAAAATGATACAAGCCTGGTGCTACTTAGCTAGAGATGCTCAGCCAGGGAGGGCTTGGAATGTGATTGGCAGCTGTTCTGCTCTTAAGGAATCCCTGTTGGTTAGGTCAATGTTCCTGAGGTTGCAGCCTTCAGGGTCACCTGGCAACCTTTTCAAAAAGTCAGTATACAGGTGCTCTTGTATCCACAAGCAATCACTAAAGGCTTGGGATGTAATGCTGAGGACAAGTCTATCTTACCAAATTAGTCAGGGCTTTTGTTTGTTTGTTTTTTTTCTTTTAAATAGAAATGTTTCTCAATCCTAGGAAAGTCCATAAGTAGACTTTAATTCAGTCTAAAGTATGAGATCTACATAACCACTGTGGAGGTGATAAAATGTGGCTTATCTAACTTATGGACTGCCATGTGAATTAACCTGGGAGGCCACTGACTCAGCTGCCAAGCTTTTGCCAGTTTTCTGCCTTGGGCTCTCTGTGGCGAATTTGCCTTGAGAAAAGCTGAAATGGAGTGCTGAATACCCAAGAATTAGGGCTGTCACTGCAGTCACCCAGACTGTCTGAGTGTTATTGAAGAGATGGAGAAGAGTCCAGCGACACCACCCTGGGAATAGACCCGAGGGAGTCTAAGTCAGCATCTTGCCCATCCATGTTTATAGAGGCACTATAGCTAAGATAAGAAGTCAGCACAAATGTCCAGCAGATGGAAGGTAATGTACTCACCCACAAAGAAGAACAAATTTATGGGGTTATATGTCAGCATATTAAGCAAAATAAGGTAAACCCAGAAAGATAATACTGCATGTTTTCTATCCAAGGTGGAACACATTTCTACACACACACACACACACACATCATCATCATCATCATCATCATCATCATCATCATCATCATCATGAAGGTGGAAGAAGATGATGCAGGAAAGAGTGAGAAGCAGTAGGGAAGGGGGACAAGGGAGGGTGACGGGGAGTGAGTAAGGCCAAAATACATCATAGACTTGACCAAACATGTCATTCTGAAAGCCATCACTTTCTACACTGAGCACACACTAATAGAAAGAATATAATTCTGAAAGCTGTGAGAAACACAGGGCTGGAATTCACTCTGTGTTCAGACCAGGATTGGAATGGAGCCTTGTATGGAGAAGGGTTCTTCACATGTGTGGTCAGCCTGTCGCTCATCTCCAGCCTTCTAGAATGTTGATTTACTAACCAAATTGACATGGGACTAAAATTTTCATTTCAGAAAGTATAAGTATGTGTACTTCTCAGTCACAAAACAGAACAAAATCAATCAAACAAACAAACAAACAAACAAACAAACAAACAAAAAAACCCACCTCCTTTGAGACTGGAAACTGGCAGTGAAGGAGCCTGACTTTGGTAGTGATGTCATCTGTCAGGAGTGGTTCATTAGCCCCAGACCCGAGGTGTTGAAGTGAGTGGCAGGCCTTTTGTAGGAACTGCACAGAAAGTAGGTGAAACTGGTTTTCCAAATGGCAAAGATGAAGCCACTTGGAAGGTGTAGATGGAACGGAAGGACGTGGAGTCTGTCTTATGGACCTCACACTGAAGTTCTTGAAAGTTACGCTACCGAGGGGAGAGATGGTTGAAAAGCAGGGCAGACAGTCAGCCAGCAGCGGAGCAGCGGAGCAGCGGCTCCTCCGTTCCCGTCCCTGTTTTCCAAATTATGCCTGGCTCCACAGCATTCAGATGTCAGCTCTCGACCGAAAGGGACTGTTTCTTCAGGATGTTTGAATGTGTCTCAGTACAGCAGGGATTTCTTTGATTTGTTTTATTTTGTTTTTGTTTTTTTTTTTTTTTAATTTTATTTTTTGGGTTTTCAAGACAGGGTTTCTTTGTGTACTTTTGGTGCCTCTCCTGGATCTCGCTCTGTAGACCAGCTTGGCCTTGAACTCACAGAGATCCATCTGCCTCTGCCTCCTGAGTGCTGGGATTAAAGGCGTGCGCCCCCACCGCCCTGCTTGATTTGGATTTTTAAAATGTAATTTATGCTCTCAGAATTTTATCCATGCCTACGACATATTTCAATCATATTCACCTTGGCCATTAGCTCTCTTGTTCCTCTGGTCTACCTTGAGTCCCTTTTTGAAAAAAAATTGCTTATTGAATCCAATCAGGGTATCCCTAATACACATGTTCTCTCGATGAAGCAAGGATGGGCCTCAAATTCAGTCATCCTGCCTCATCTTCCAGCGCTGGAATTACAGGCATATACTACCACACATAGCCAGTGAGAAGTGTAATAAATGATAAGTAACTCAAAAGTTCATAGATGCGCTCAAACCCACTTTCCTAGATGTGCTCTAAGAGACAAAATCCTCTATGAGATGTCTTAGAATGGGGTCCAGCAGGTTTCAGAGAAAATGTTTCCACACTAGTACCAGACTGGGAAAACAAAACAAAGCCAACTACCGAACACCTTTGCTAAACTGCCCAGGGTTCCCTTGTTTGGGGCAGAGTTGATATGTGGGAGGGTCAGCAAATAACATATTAATAAAGCCAACTAACTACGTTTAAATTCTTTAGCAGAACTGTTTATAGGTACTTGGCACAGGGTGCTGGTATGAATCCCATGGAGTCTTCACCACTGCCAGAATGCTACTCAGTTCATTTTGCAAGTATTTCAGGCAATGTGGAGCTAAGTTTTCAAGGTTCAAGAACAGTTCTCAATCTATGGGTCATGACCCTTTGGGGTTGCATGTCAGATATTTATAATTCATAACAGTGGCAAAATTACAGTTATGAAGTAGCAATGAAATAATTTCATGGTTGGGGGGTCACCACAACATGAGGAACTGTATTAAAAGGTCATAGCATTAGGAAGGCTGAGAATGACTTCTTTAGAATATTCTTGGAATACCCAATTGTTCCCTGTAGTTCCGCCACCCCATGACCTGAGGGGAAAGCCTTGCCATCTAGGAGCCGACTCGGTTGACGCCCTGCAGCAGTGGCCTGGCGAATAATGGGATCTGCATGAACATAAATGTCAGAAGGAACTTAACAATCATGGCTTACAAGCAATAATCTGATTTAGAGAATTATTAAATTAGGCCCTAAATGGCAAGTGGCATTTAAACAGTTCCGTTCGAGGGACACTGTCTGGGCGCTCTTAAGTGGTGGTGGTGGTGGTGGTGGTGGTGGTGGTGGTGGTGGGCAAAAGGCGTTTGTTTCTGTCCTGGCAGGCGCATGATTGATGCAGCTGCTTGTGTAGGCCTAGTAACCAACTTATTATTACAGGGGCTCTGAGGCTTGTCGCGGGGCTGTGCAAACAAATGATAGACCTCACGTGGGAATGGCAGTAAGTGGAAGGGTCTCGGTGGAAAACACCGTTTGTGAAATAAGCCTTTCAGCCCCAAATTTAGCTACCGAGAGTGTAAAAACAAAGGTCTTTGCAAGAGAGACAGTGAGCAAAGCATGATGGATAATCTCGGCCATGCACATAATTGCTTCCAGGTGGCTAGCCACTTTATTACTCTGGGGGCCATGCTACCACCCTGACAATGTTTTCTTTCTCAGACACGGTAAGTCCTCAGAAGCCTGGTGCCAGGGGCTGCTGTTACCTACAACACTCTTGGTCCACTCCCTTTCTGTTCAGTCTCTAGACAACTGCCACATTAGGGAGATTTAATAGAGCGAGCATATAAAACACAGTGGAGGGCAAACCTGGGGAAACGTCAGTCACCAGAACGCTGAACATTTGGTTTCTCCATCTGGGTGAAGCTGTCAAATGCTGGAGCTGTTGGAATCTTTTTCAAAGGCAGTTTCGTTTGTTTGTTTGTTTGTTTTGTTCTGTTTTAACTCTTCAGGATGACAGTTTTTGTTTTGTTTTCTCATTGGATGATATTTGTATTTTCTTTTTATTTGACCTATTGAATTTCTACTGCTATTTTCAAAGATCTACAATTTAGTGTTTAATGATTTCTTTCTGTTGCAGAGGGAAAAAATAGTGTCTTCTTGCATGGGTATTAATACCTAGAAATAAGAGGCAAAATAGCTTTTTTCACTACCTGCTTTCCTAGACCAGGGAAAGTAATTGAAAAAGCAATAAATAAAAATAAAAATACGTCTCAAAAATATCCCTAGAATAATCAATATAAAGTCTTATGTCCTTTAAACTCCTCCAAATAGGCAGATTTAAGCATTATTGACATCTCAAAACTGTCTTTAAAATTTGCTATAAGGAGACCAAAACCTTGTAAGTGAAAGTAAACGCTATGGACCTTTGTACTCACAGTCCCTTCTTCCACTGAGTCTCTAGAATCTACAGAAAGGGAAGAGGGTTCTTTGTTTGTTTGTTTGCTTTTGTTTTTGTAAGTTGGATTTGGTTAAACATTGTTTTCTACATGATAGTTATATTAATATAACTAGCATAGTCTCCTTTGGTGTAGCACCTGACTTAAAGCCCCTCAAAGGAAGCATAAATATTTAAGTATATGTATGGCATTATTTATGCTCCTATAAGAATATTTTTGTGATCCTACTTTAAATTCAGAAGAAAAAAATCATATGGATTTGCTAGAAAACAAAACAAAGGAAAAGAAATAGCATCAAACTATGAGAGTGATTTTTATCTTAATTAAAATTGGGTTCCTCTGCTGTTCTAAACAAATGAATGCCCTCATATCTAGGAAGGACCTTCTGTCCTATATGCTGGTTGCATCTGGAAGATGAGGCCCTGCCCTGGATGCAGAAGGACTCGGAGCTTCAAAGCACCTCAGGTTGGACCATCAATCATCCACGCTTTTCATGTGTATTTGAGGGCTTGTTTTCCTCTTGATCTTACTTGATATATTTGCAATTCAGAAATGCACTCAACATAAAAACTCAAACGTACTCACACAACTAAATCAATTTTTACACATAAATGGCTAAATACAGGCGAGTCCCTAAGGATGCACTGAAGCATTGCTTTTGACCTCATTGAGGCCCTGATGCATCTATCTCAGGCAGAGGACACTGCAGAGGCAAGGTAACTGATTTAAAAAAAAAAAAAGAATGGCATGAGAATTGCAATGAATTTTAATAAACATCTTTCCATAATTTAAGTTCATTTCTTCCATAAGAATGCAAATGCATATACTTTCCATTGTTAAGCATGGCAAGCCAAAGGTTTTGTATTCCCCATAAAGCATTTCACATTTTTTTTTGCAACTGCAACAATTTTGATGCTTTGTCTAGATTTATTTTATAATTTCTGTGACTGAAGCTGTGGGTCTAGATTATAGCAGAGTATGTGCAGGGCCAGTTGGTAGACACCTGGCTGCTTTTGTGCCTATTGCCTTCTGCTAATGGCCTGTTCTGGCTGTGAAGAATACTCTTCCGCAACGAGTGAAATTTTTTTGTTTGTCTTGGACCTCCTATCTCTCCTTGTATGTCTTCTGATTAAGAGAGAAAAACCTCCTAATACCCATGCCTCTCTAGGAGGCTTCTGGACTCTCCTCACCACATGCATGCACCTTTAGTGTATGTGAATTTGTGGTGTGAACCTATCTTAGCTTTGCTCTGGAAATCTGGCTTAAGGAGATACAAGCAGAAAGCAGGGGACTGGGGGAGAAGAGCCGAAGAGCAGGCCCAGGGTTGGGGAGAGACAGTCCAAGGCAAAAAACAAAACAAAAACAAAACCCTCCTTTTCATCTGGGGTCATGCACAGGTTTTCAGCAAAGACACCTGCCATACCATCGTTTTTCTCTTAAAGCCAGGTGCCAAAATACTAGCTGGAAATGAGTAAGTGAGCTAGATTGCTCATCACAGGGTTGTCCCTCTGAGAAGAAGACCAGCCCTGCCCTCTGGCAGCTTGAGAGGCCTTGCAAGTCACAGGACATTTGGTTTGGTGCCAGAAAAGGGAGACAATGAATATGAACGTACCAATGCAAGGGAGGCAGATGCAAAGTAATGGCTCTGCTTTTGGGAGTAAAACACTAAGGTTGAGCCAGCCCAGGAGAAGAACACCCCATAGCCATTGGTTCATCCAGAAAATGACACTGTGGACTTGAGTCTCCTGATTCTTTCTGTGAAAAGCCATATGGCTGTTATAGCATGATTGTGCTGCTGCGGCCACCACGGTAGTAGGTGTGGATAGCGGGGTGAATATCCGTGGCAGGGGGGCTATGCCTTGCCACTGCCTTCTGCTAGGACACAGGCTTGGGGTTTTCTGTACTGTGATATCTTCCTCAGCTTCATCTCCCTAGATCTATACTGTCTCACTTGACTAGCTCAGGCATCATTGTTGGGGGATATTATTTTAAGGTGTGTTACTTTTGTTTATGTTGCATTTGTTGAACTCTGTGAAGCTGTGTTACTGTGCCTGTCTAAAACACCTGATGGTCTAATAAAGAGCTGAATGGGCCAATAGTGAGGCAGGAGAGAGAAATAGGTGGGGCTGGCAGGCCGAGAGGATAATAGAAGGAGAAATCTGGGAGAGGAAAAGAAAAAGGAGTCAGAGAAGGAGGAGGACTCCAGGGGCCAGCCACTCAGCTACACAGCCAGCCATGGAGTAAGAGTAAGATTTACAGAAGTTAGAGGACAGGAAAAGCCCAGAGGCACAGGGTAAATGGGATAATTTAAGGTTAAGAAAAGCTGTCAAGACATAAGCCAACCTAAGGCTGGGCATTCATAATTAAGAATAAGCCTCCATGTGTGATTTATTTGGGAGCTGGGTGGCAGGATCCCCCAAAAGAGCAAAAACAAACAACAGCACATCATTTCCTAAAATTTTCTCTGTTCACTTCACTGAGTCCTTTTTGCAGTCCATGTAGAATGACTGTAATGTCATGGTGCCCTGATAGTTATTGTAGGGGGTATGGATTTACTCTGGTCTTTGTCTCTGATTTAGAGAGAGAAAATTCACGTGTTAGGCAGGGTGCTATATGCTGTCTGTATCGAGTTTCCTTTATCCCTGGTAACCACTCTCTACCGTAACATTTTGTCCTTATAAGAAGTAGAGGTTTGGGCTGGAGAGATGGCTCAGCTGTTAAGAGCACTGGTTGCTCTTCCAGAGGACCTGGGTTCAATTCCCAGCACCCACATGGCTCACAACTGTCTGTAACTACAATTCCAGAGGATCTGGAATCTTCACACAGACATACATGCAGGCAAAACATCAATGCATAGGAAATAAATAAATCTTTAAAAAAAGGAAGTGGTATGGTGATACTGTGTTTCCCAAAATATTGTGCACCCTAATAAACTTATCTGGGGTCAGAGAACAGAACAGCCACTAGACAGACATAGAGGTCAGAAAATGGTGGCACTAACACGTTTAATCCTAGCATTCTGGAGGCAGAGATCCATCCAGATCTCTGTGAGTTCAAAGCCACACTGGAAACAGCCAGGCATGGTGACTCACACCTTTGGCAGAAAGCAGAAAGGTATATAAAGCATGAGGACCAGGAACTAGAGCTGTTTAAGCTTTTAGGCTTTTGAGCAACACAGTTCAGCTGAGACCCATTTGCATGAGAACTCAGAGGCTTCCAGTCTGAGGAAACAGGATCAGCTGAGGAACTGGTGAGGTGAGGTGGCTATGGCTTGTTCTGCTTCTCTGATCTTTCAGCGTTCAGCCCAATACCTAGCTTCAAGTTTGTTCTTATTATTAAGACCATTTAAGATTCATGCTACAAAGTGGAGGTTCAGTGAATTCTAGGGTCTTGGTCAGATCTTGGAATTGGACAGTGATAGAGTAGAAACTCATAATCTGGTCAAGCTGGAAAACTCATCTGTTTCCCTTCACATTACATTGACTCTCTTAGGATAAGGATTGAAATTGGTTTTTATCTATCCTGTGACTGTCAAAACGCTTTTTAAAAGCACCTAGCCTTTGTCACTGTGAACATTGTGATGGCATGAAAGAAGGAGACAACTGGTTCCACGCCATTTTAACATTTAACATTTTAACATCATAGGATTATATGATATGGTAAAATGACATGGACAAAGGATGTAACTCACAAAAGCTTTTAAATGTATCCCTATTTGAATCTGAAATATCCCCCAGGTGCCGTGTCCTGAAGGCTTCGTGGCAAACCTGTGGTGTTATGCTGACACTATGGAACCTTTAAGAGGTGGGGCTTAGTGGAAGACCATGAAGTCATGCCCTTGGGTAGGAGGACCCTTGCCTCACTCTGCCCCACACCCCCAGTCAGCACAAGGCAAGTACCTTTCTCCCACCTGCACTGCTTGCCATGATGGCCCCAAATTATGGACTGAGATCTGAATTACACATCAAAAGACCCCCCTTCCCCTTACAAGTTCATCTCCAGTGTGTTGTCATAGTGATGAAAAGCTGATTAATTAATGTATCATCATTTCACTTTGATTATCAATGTATAAATTTAAGAATTTAATTAGTTCATTTATAATACCAATTACAAATAAGAGATGGCCCTTATTATTATTATTCTTTCATAACAGGTTAGCACATGTTGATCTCTTGGCTGTCCTGAGAGTGGAGAACATAGTCTGGAGTTTAATTTAATCATTCTGGAATTCTCCAGTGGTTCTTTTTATTTCTTTGTAAAAAGTGTTTTAAAAAATTGGTTCTTTGAGGACTTTATTTAATGCATTTTGATTCTTTCCTCCTGCTAGTTCTCTTAGGTCCACCCCATCCCCCCAGTTTTATATGTGTTTTTTTTTTTTTAATAATCCATTGGGTCCAATTTGTGTTACCCCTAGACTCCTGGGTGTCAGGCCATCTGCTGGAGTATGGTCAACCTACCAAGGGCCACATCTTCAAAGAAGACTGACAGCAGCAAGCAGCTGGCAATAGCTCCTCTGCCAGGGATAGAACTTCATGACTGCCACTGCCCTCCACACTGGGATTTTGTCTGGCTTGATCTTATTTTGCACTGGTCTTGTGCATAGTGTCACAATGCTGTGGGTTTATAAGTGCAAATGCCCTCTTGTGTCCAGAAAGCACTATTTTGATGTAATTATTCACTGCCTCTGGCTCTTATAGTCTTTCCACCCCCTATTCCTTGATAATCTCTGAGCCTTAAGAGGAGGAGGAGGAGGATATCCATGTCCCATTTCATGATGAAGACTCTGCAATATCATCTTCTCTTTACGTTGATGAGCTGTGAGTCCGTATTAATCACCATCTACTACAAAAGGAAGCTTCTCTAATGAGGATCAAGAGATGCACTAATACGTCATTAGGAGATGGTTTACTACCTTGTCCTGTCCATTGAGCAGAGTAATATTGCTAGGTTATCATCTAGGTTATCCTTTGACCCATCTACCTACAAATTCTTGGCCCCAATAATGATGTCATGCATGAGTTCCATGCTGTGGAACAGGTCTTAACAAAGCTCATTGGAAGGTGGTTGGTTGCTCTCTCAACATTCATGCCGCTATTGCACCAATGTGCATGTCTTGCTAGATCCATCATCACTTTAGATTTCAGGGTCTACAGATGAGTAAGGCTGGTGAATAATTTTTTTTCTCCCTGGTTGCATGCATAGCACTTTACAGCACCATGAAAACTATCCAGTAGGGATGAAGCTTCTAGGTCAATATCTGTCTGATTTCTCCATGGTGTATGTCTTGAGTATATATGATCTCTTCAGAAATCAAGTTCTTGAAGGTAACCGAGAACAATGTTAATATCTTGAAATGCTTAGGGGTGTACGGGACATTAGTTACCATAACTCTAAAAGAGGTAACCAATTTCTGACACTTGGCCTTTTATTTTATGACCTGTAGTATCTAGAAAGGGCATTGTCCCTTTGTTGAAAGGTATATATTTTAGAAAGCTTATATATAGCACTAGGTTTCCATCTGACTTCTTTAAGGGTCTTTAGTGTTTATCTTTCCTATACTTTCTGCCCTCCCATTCCCACCACACTTAATTCTTCTTGTATCATTATTCCTCACCACCCTTTATATACATATTCCCCATCTGCATTCTGTCTCCCCTCTCTTGAAAGCCCCCCATGGCTTCTTACTAGTTTTCTGACCTTTATGAGTATTCCTAATGAAACACACATATGTAAAGATTCAAAACTAGCATCCACACATGAAAGAAAACATGTGGTATTTGTCTTTCTGATCTGGGTTACCTTACTCAAAATGGTTATTTCTAACTCCATCCATTTACCTCTAAATTTCACTTCATTTTTCTTAGTAGCTGAATAATATTCCATTGTGTAAAATTACCACATTTTCAGTATCTATTCATCCACTGATGGACAGCTAAGCTTTTTCCATCTTCTGGATATCCTGAATAGAGCAGTAATGAGTTTTAAAATCTAGTAAAAAATTAGAACATGAAACTAAACTGAGCTTTCTCAAAAAAAAAAAAAAGAAAAAGAAAAAGAAATAAAGGTAAATGGGTAAAAATGTTCAGTATCTTTAGCCTTCCACGAAATGGCAATTGAAACAACTTAGAAATTTCATCTTACCTTGGTCAGAATGGCTAAGATTTTTAAAGAAAAGACAGTACATGTTGACAGAGATGTGCAGAAAGGGGAACACTCATTCACTGTTGGTAGGAATGCAAATAGGTGTAGCCACTCTGGAAATCTACATGGAGGATCCTCAAAAAGCTAGAAAGAGATCTACCATATCCAACCATCCATTTTTGAGGATGTACCCAAAGGACTCTATATTCTACCAAAGAAATACTTGCTCACCCGTGTTCCTTCACTCCAGTGGCCCATTTTAAGGGAACCTGAGCCAAGTTAAATGAAAAGCCCAAACAAAGGGCTGGGGGTGTGGCTCAATAGAAGGGTGCTTGCTTTAAATTCTCAAGGTCTGAGGATTCATCTCCAGAATTGCCAACAAACAGCCCCCAAATTATTGGCATCCCCAGGAGCAGGTGTGGGCCTGGTAAGTTTGACCAGTTTCAGAGATAGAGATCTGGTGTAGAATGGCGCAGCCTTGGTAACCATGGTCGGAGGCCAGCACAAAGGTCAAGGGCATGAGCTGAAGGGCAGAAACAAAAACTTCTTGCTCACTCTCAGTCCTGAGTGACCAGAAATATGATTAGCACATGGCGCTCAAAATCTGCAAAGCCAGTGCTGGAGAGGTTGAGGCAGGAGGATTCTGAGCTATTCTGAATGAATTTCAAGCCAGCCTATGCTACATAGGGAGACCTTGTTACAAAACAGCCAAAGAGCCAAGACAAACAATCAAAGCAACAGTCTTTCACAGAGTGAAAGAACATCAGAAACCGCCAAGGAGGTAAGCTGCTGCCAAAATGCCAATGGTGTAATAGATTAATTAATAAGCTGTCTGCATGAGGCCAGGAGGCCCATTATTTGTGAACGCTGATAAGGCAATTTCATAATCACCCTGCATTTAGGTAGGAGGGATTTGGAGGCTGATGCACACATTTTCCATAGTAGGATCTAACTAAACTGGAGATCAAGATTCTTCCCCACCTGTCCTGCTACTCTCTAGGTATTTCTACCTGAGATAATACATCAGATCTTTCCACTTATGCTCAGCTTTCTGCCGAGGGAGATCCATTGCCATTTTCAGGCATAGTCAAGAACCATTCAGTTTATCATTTTAGTTTTTTTTTTTTTATTTTTAAATAAACCTAACAGCTAGGAGCTACTATACCTTCCTAAAATCCTTTATATCAGACGGAGACTGACAAAGTCCCAGAAGAAGCTATTTTTCAAATTTACTTTACAAACAAAAGGAAATGTAGAAGGAGAGAATTTACAGATTAAAAAAAAAAAGTATTCAATTATTCAATTCAGCCCCAATTTTAGCTGCAGCCCAGCTCACCATCTATAGCTTGGTGCCGCATTCCTCAGACTGCTGACTCTTGAATTTCAGTTTGAGCTCACAGGGTTTTTTCTTTCTTTCTTTCTTTCAATAAAAAAACTCATTTCCTTAAAAGGAACAAGAAGGCCCAGTTTTGTTCCTCACAGAGGAATTTGTTCAGGAAACACTAGGTAACAGGGTTAGTTATTTGAGGCGGGATCCTGCTGTGAGCAGCATCCTTGAATAAATTGCATTGGAGGCTGCAAAGACCGTTTGCTCAAAATAGATATAAGAACTTCTGTTGTTCCTGCAGTATACACAGCGCCAAGGCTCACTGCACAGTTCCTAGAAGCTTTTGACTTGATGTGCTGGGATGTGATGCAAACCTTCATGGGGGTGGGGGGTTGGGGGGGGGGGGAAGAAGGCAGATGTTCTTAAGTAGCACCTTAAAACATGGCCGACAGCACGTAAATCTACGTGTTTAGTTAGTTAGCTCCCAAGACTTGAAGCAGGTATGTATTTTAAGAAATGAGAAGTGGGGTTATTAAGTTCAGACTGGGGTATGACCCCAATTCTCAGTTGATGGAAAGGTTTTTGTTTCAACAGAAGTGACATTTATTCAGAGGGAGGGGCAAGGGGGGCGAGGGAGGGGCAAGGGGGGCGAGGGAGGGGCAAGGGAGGAGCAACCTATAAGAAAGACACACTTCTCTTGGCTTATAAGGCATGATGCTGCAGCCAGGAGCTGGCATGTGACAGTGTTCCAGGATATTTCAGAGGATGACGCCCAGCTGCTCTCAGACATGCAGTCTTTTAAAAGGTTTATTTTGACATTGTTGCTTGAGGAAATATGATAACGATGTCCAAGGCCAGGTTCCAGCACGATCCTCCCTACACCTTTAATTCACAGGGGTCATGAAATTCACTTATCTGTTGATGAAAAAAAGAAAAAAGTCTAGACAGGCAGCCGAGGTTATGAACGAAACAGGTCAAGGCTGTAAGAACAAGTCTGGGTCTCAGAATAGTGTTGAGTTAGGTGTGGCAAGAGGCTAGAGGAGAAAGATTGAAAATAGAAAAGTCAAGGTCAGAATTAGAGGGAAAAGTGTGTGTGTATGGGGGGGGTGGGGAGGTCCTAGGACAAATACCAGAGATGCCATACTGACTCATCTCTTTTTCATTTCCTAAGGAACTGACTTGCACTGTCTAAAATACAATAATAGAACTTGGGGCTTACAGAGAACCTTTATATAGAAGACTTCTAGTTTCAGTAAATACTGACTGACAAGATGCTTCAAAGTCTGGGTCCCTGTGACACCCTATGAAACCCAGGTTTACCAGGAAATCTGGGGAGAAATGGATTGATAATGGTGTTACCCATCAAACAACCTGGGTACACTGAAGACTATTGATTTAAGCAAGCTTAAATGAGAATGTGGGAAAATGTTAGATGGGAACAAGGATCTCACTGTATGCTTGTATGAGTACCAATGGCCATGTGGCATCAATAAATGCATCTGTGAGATTTGTGAGTGAGTATGCTTTACAAGAATAAAAAAGAAAGTGGCTCTTCTTGCTCAAGGTACCATTCAAAGTCTCTCTCTCTCTCTCTCTCTCTCTCTCTCTCTCTCTCTCTCTCTCCCTCCCTCCCTCCCCCTCTCCCTCTCCCTCCCTCCCTCTTTCCCTCCCTCTCTCCCTCCCTTCCCCCCAACCCCGCATCTCTCTAGTAAGACCTCCAGTACTCATTCTTGGGTCTGTACCCTTGTGATTATCTAATCCTAATCTGTCAATTATATTTCTACCCCATGAATATAACATTTTCAACATCCAAACCATCTTTAAACCCTAGTTATCCCTGTGGAATATGTGCATATAATGGTTGACATGAAGCCAGAAATATGGCCCTGACTCAGGAAAGAAACAAGAGTAAGAAACAGATCAGGAACATTTGAACAAAGCTGAGTAGAGCTGTGAAACTGATCCGGGAGACTGAGAAAGAGTAAAATCATAGTGATGACCAGGGGCTGGAGAAGAAGAGGCAGAGAGAGCTTGTCAGAGGTGTGAGAAAGCAAGGGCAGTGCCATCTTGAAATCCAAAGATGACTTAGAGAATCCTAGAAGACTCTAGATCCTCAGGAAGGGAAAGAGTGTAAACTGAGGGAGCAGCACTGTGGATAGAGAGTTCACAGATGGTGCTTCAGGAGGGAATAGGGAAGCATGGCCATCAGGTGGCAGAGTAGATCCCTTGCACAGGTGGTTTCGACACTAAGGGCAAACATCATGCCTTGCTGGGTACTAAGGCTTAAAAGTTTTAAAAACAAAGGCTTATTGGTTGATTAATAGAAGCAAGGGAGAGAGACAGGGAGGCAGGAAGGGTCACTGGAATCATTGGATATTTATTGTGTTTCTTCCAGCGAGGCCTGAATGATACATTCAGAAAAGAAAGAATTGTCTTTTGTTCTTTCCTGTGTGGAATGACAGACCACCTAAACTCTACTTTTTGCCAAGACTCGAATTCAACTTTGCAGAGATATCTTTTCTTCTTCTTCTCCTTCTCCTTCTTCTCCTCCTCCTTCTCCTTCTCCTCCTCCTCCTCCTCCTCCTCCTCCTTCTTCTTCTCTCTCTCTCTCTCTCTCTCTCTCTCTCTCTCTCTCTCTCTCTCTCTCTCTCTCTGGGCTGCAGCATTCTCTGGAGGTGCCTACTCTGCAAGTGTGAAGATTCAGGTCTAGAAACTTGGCTCCAAATTGTAAAAACTTCATGTTGAAGCTCTGGCCATGGTCTTGTCATTCTCGTAAATGGCAGCCATGGTCTTGTCATTTTTTTGTGGATGACGAAGACCTGATTAGTTCCATCTAGAATTTGGAACCCCCTAAGGGCCATTTCTGCTTGTTGTTGGGCAAGGGTCTAGGATGCTATGGAAAATGGAAGCCAATGCCAACATGATACAAATGTAAACTATAAACAGACACACAATTACACACACATGATCTGACACACCCTTCATAATAATAAAACCAAAGCCAAAGACACCGTGCAAAAATAAGTTCCTTTTTTTTTTTCTTTGCTGGCAGAGGTGGTGGAAGACTTTTTGTAATGCGAGGTTCATTTTTCAGTTTTTTACAAGTCCACAATTAAAACTGGCCCACATGAAGAAGTCGCAGTGCGGCTCGCCACTGTGCTCCCTGTGGTTGTATCTGAGGCTCTGGATGGAGGACTTAGCATCGATTGCAGCCTGACTCAAATTTTCAGCATATTGTTGCAAAGTTCTTTTATTTGCTCTTTAGCCTGCATGGGCCTTTGCAATTTGTTCTCTTATTTGGACTATATAAACAACATCAGGGTGCTTTTTTCTTTTCATTTAAACAAACAATGGCTTTGGAACTAAGAAGAAAATTAGTAACAGGTGAAAGTTTATTTTTAATGATGCTGAGATCAAATTCCTATTTAACTTACAGAACAAACTCCCCTCGTGTCTCTTTTAATGTTTCAGAATTATTTATAAATTAAACTCACACAACCTCTAAACAGACTCAGAATAGAAAAACCACCTCTTTATTCTGTATTATGAACAGAATGCAAAGGACATTGCTTTGTTCTGATCTTTTTTTTTTTGTCTTTGCAGTTTATTTTTTAAAACATCTTGAATTGTGAAAGCATTCTTAGAGCTGTCTTTGAGAATTTTTATTCTGTACTTCTATGTAAATCAAAGCTTGGTGCTTGGAATTATGTATCTTTTACAATCCATGCTAATGTTTGCTTTTACTAGGAATGTTTTAAAAGTGTATATATATTTGTTCATGTTATATTTCATTGTGTTAACATTATGTCTTTTTTAGGTTTTCTTCTGTTCTCCTTTTGTTACCTTAGTGCATAGAGTTTATAGTAACCAATGTAATAGGAATATTTACTAAAGGAGAAAGCTACCCTGAAGCTTCTCTTTATTTAAGTGTCTGCCTATATAAACCTTTGTAAACAAGGGCACATCTTCATCTAGCTTTATTTAGTATGATTCTGTTTCTATTATTAATTTCTATGGAAATAAAATTAGAATGACTTCATTAAAGCTTTATGAAATATTTGGACTACAAAAGGAAGACAGATTTCAGCTCAGTACCAAGAACTTTTTCAGTCAGGGGCTCTCAGAGATAGAACTGGCCTTACAAAGTGCATCTGTCAGTTTCTTTGACTGTTGATGCTCCTCTGTGGAGGAAGAAGCATCATCCCTCCAGGATGACATTCTGGGGAAAATGCCAGGGCCTGGGTGGACTTCTAAATGTAAAGAATTATGAGTTCAAGAGTAATTACACATTGGATCCTACTGAAACAAAGCCCATGAGACTTAAAATGGCTTTGGTGACAAATTGAAAATTTCTTTTCTTTTTCTCTAACTATTTCCTTGTTTGAATGCAGGTGTTCAAGAAGGCTAGATGAGGCCTTCAGGTTCCCTGCAGCTGGCATTAGAGGGAATGGAGAGATACATGATGAGTGTTCTGGGAACCAAACTTGGGTCCTCTGCAAGAGCAGCACACACTTTTAACCACTGAGCCATCTTTCTAGCCCTAACATTTGATTTTCTTTGGTGCCAAGGCATCCGTATGCCTCTCCTTGAGGGCTTGACTTATAACACTTCACAATACCTGGAACTAGTTCCAAACTAAATTCTTTAATGGGTTCATCTTTTCCCCACTGTAGGAAAGGTCATTTAAAGTGCAAATTCCTGGGGACTGGAAGGATTTCTTCACTGAGCCCTTCACATTCTTTCGTATTCCATAAATCCAATGAACAGTAGCCTCAACAAAAATTTAGTCCCATTTTACTAATAGATAATGTATTAGATGTGAATTGTATTCATAGTGATAATGTAGGTATAACAGTCTTAGAGTGAAGGATTTCACATCTAGAGGGGAGAAAATGGTACGGAAGCTAGATTATCTGATTTAGAATGCTTTCTTCTCTTCAACATCTTTCTTTCCTCGCTGGTGTGCTGGGGAGGTAACTGTGAAAGCTGTGGAGTCATATAGTTTTGCACACACATTCAGATAAAGGAAACTTCAGTGCCTTTGTGATAAAAGTTATCATATTCCTTTAGAGTGGGTCTGACTTGTCCATCTGTTGCGAGTACCCAGCAAGTACCCAGGTTATGGGAGGCTCCCTTTCTTCCCCTCTGTTCTCTAGCGTAACCCCATTTTCTTATGCTTCTTAGGCAGTTGGTGTCCTGTTATGGTCTCTAGCTCATCTAAGTTCTTTCCATCTAAATCTAGCATCTAAAATGTCCTTTTTTTTTTTTCTCTACTCTCCAACTTGAAGAAAGATTTCAGATTATTCCTGCATTGAAGGCAGGGGATGAGTCCCAGGTTCCTAGAAGGTTTCTGCATTTTAAAGACAAGCACATTGATCACATGATCAACTGGAGTGTTGGGTGGAACCTGGCTTCGCTACCATCTTCACTCTCTTGAGCAGCTGCTGAGTGCATTGGCATTACTGATCAAATTCTAATTGCTGCGTAAATCCCACTCCCTGCAGAGGTATGGCATGGTGGTTTTTGGAACACCCTCTCTACTGTGGTAGTGGAGGAGTCACAGTGAACACACGCTGGCACTGGGGTACCTAGGTGTCAGCTGGGGAGACACAAACACTGGGATTGGCTCCCAGGACCAGGGTACTAGAACTAGCTTCATGTTGAGACAGTTTTGCTCACCTATCACCACAGGGGCTGAAATTACTCTGAGGCTCAGCAGGGCATTATTTCCCCCAAACATCTCCATGTTTCCTCTCCATGTGGCTCAGACTCCTGTGTTTCCAGAGCAAGCAGTGACCTGCATGTTCCCATAAGCTGCCGGAGGTCCTCATCTGGGCTCAGAAGTCATGAAGCATCTCTTCTGCCACACCCTCTTGGTAACAAGTGAGCCATGCACCAGGGAGTTAAGTCTACTTCTTGAAGGGGCATGATCTTCTATGGAGAAGCATGTGGGGGCAAAGTTAATGGAGTGGGTCACATTCAAGAAATGTCACTGGAGTTTCCTCCAGTCCCACTCGGGCCCAAGTTGCTCAGACTCAAGTAAACACACAGAGACTTATATTACTTATATACTGTATGACCTTGGCAGGCTTCTTGCTATCTAGTTCTTATATCTTAAATTAACTCATTTCTATTAAAATATAAGTTACCACGTGGCTCATGGCTTAATGGTACTTTACACTTCTCATGGCGGTGGCTGGCAGTGTCTCCTGACTCAGCCTTCCTGTGTCCAGCATTTTCCTTTCTGTTTATTTTGCCTATACTAAACTTCCTGCCTGGTTACTGGCCAATCATCATTTTATTTATCAACCAACTCGGAGCAACACATTCACAGCACACAGAGCGATCAATATCCACAGCAAAGAAATGGGCCGTATTGCCTGTCTTGATGTTGTCATTCATTAGGGTGGCCCACAGCGACACGTGTGAGCTCCCAGGCTCGCAGCTCCCATGTGAGATGCATATTACCCTCATCTCTGAGCTAAAGCAACAGAGGTCCGAAAAAACCTGGGGACTTGTCAGAAGCCACACAGCTTACAGAGAATCAGTGTTGTACTGTGGATTGGTTTTATTCCAAAGCCTGCATTCCTGCCATAGTGTGATATTTTTATATTATGTTATATACGAAAAAGAGAAAATTACACCTAATAAAACTAGTTCTAACTAGTAACTGTAATTAGCAAGTTATAAGAGATTATTTAAACCCAAATAAATATAGGTTCACTTGAGAAATGAGAAAGTTCCTACATAAATATATACCATTTTTTCTTACTGTTTTTATATTTTTTCTCTTGGATTTTCTTCCTTCCTTCCTTCCTTCCTTCCTTCCTTCCTTCCTTCCTTCCTTCCTTCCTTTCTTCCTTCTTTACTTTCTCCCTTCCTTCCTATTGGAATGCACTAAAAATACAGTGCAACCAGGTAGTGTGGCATACCTGAAATTCCATGCTCAGGAAACTTTGCCTTAGATTCTTACCACGGCCACACAGTGAGAGTCTGCTCTTGTAAAATAAGACACACACACACACACACACACACACACACACACACACACACAATGACTCCAAACTTACTTTATATGTCATTTAGGAATCACTGGTGTTGTCGAACACTTTGGAGGAAAAGAATAACGTTTCTAGTTTTAAAAGTGCTTTCTCTTTGGTAGCTGCTGAAGAAAGGGTTATCTGACAGTGTCAGCAGTTTGGGCCAGCTGTGCTGTGGGAGGGAAAACCAAGGCAGCTCTTACAGTGCCTGCCTCTTCGCACACGTTTCCAGTACATCTCTGTCCTGACTCTCTGACTCCCACTCAAAACAATTTGTGGACACATTTGTGATAGATTAGAGAGATGTGAACAGATCTTGTTCTCAAAGAAAAACTTTATACAGACACCAGCCGGTATTTCTAGCTGTGAATATTTGTCCAGAAAGTGGCCATGAAGATATGACATTTTAAAAATGCTAGTCCCAAATTTCTGATTCTGAATCCTCCATGCCTGTGTATATGTGTGTGGAGTGGAGGTGGATGGGTGATGACCGACTGGAGTGACTCAGAAAAGCACATTGCTTTTTTCTATGAGGAAAAATATTGCTTTAAACCTAGGTTGATTTATGGAACTTGCATATATTTACATTAGGGAACAGAGAGCGAATTATCGGGCCTCTGAGTGGCTGGTTCTACATAACACTGTACTATTATGCTTTCCAGACAAATGTGCTAATAATTTATAATTCCTAGGCAGTTAGAAGGGCAATCTTGAAGAGCTTTCCAGGAATGGACTCTGATAGATGTTGTTAGTGCTAATTGGGCATTTGTGTCATTGTGCACAGTTTGGATTTTAAGGGTTCCCGTGACATACCACTAAGCTAGACATAATACCAAGCTAGAGGCACCGAGGACAGTGAGCAGACAGCATCTCCATTTCAATATCGGGGAAAGAGTGGCATTTTTCTAGGGAAGAAAATTCAGCGGGGAAGGGTACTCAGTGAACCTCTTCCTCTAGACTGCTCCTCTGGTAAGGGTGCTGTAAACAAGTACCACAAAACCAGAAGTTTACAGACCCATTTTCTCCCTCCAGTGTGTCAGAAGAGTCCAAGCCATGGTGTTAGCTAGACTGTACAGGCCGAAGGAAAGGATATCCCCTCCTCCTCCACCCGCCCACACACCCAGCTGACTCCAGTCTATCTCCCTGCCTGGTGAAAGGCTGTCTTCTCAGCATCTCTCTTCACACTGTTTGCATTGAATGCCTACCTCTGAATTTCTCCCTTTCCTATGGTGTCATTCATATGGATAGGAGTCCACCATGGTGAATGAGCCTGGATTTTCCCCCTATGTTGTTATTTGTATTTTGATATTGGGGATCGATCCTAGGCTCTCATGGATACTAAGATTTCTACCACTGGGCTATGTCCCCAGCCCCAACCACAGTTTAGTAACTTCTGTAAAGACTCTTCAATTTCCAAAAAAGGCCACAGTCTGAGGTCCTGTGTTTCCAAATTCAGCATACAAATTAGGAGGCATAATCACAGCCATGCTGACTCTACTGAGGTCTTTGTTGTTGACATAACAGTCCCTCAGAAGAGACACAGGCATGGACCTGCAAAGGGCACAGGGCCCCTAGATACTGGAGAATCTGGCTTCTCAAATCACCCCAGGAAAGAGGTGTCAGCATGCTGGTACAGGGTGGCCACTGACCTTATGCTGAAATAGGGACCCCGGAGAACAAAAATGTCACTGGCCAGATGACATGCTGGGCCTCAGGGATGTCTTGGATGTTCACCCTGATGTTTCAAGAACCCTCAAAGTAGAATGAATGCCCCCTCACAGTGACATTGCTGCTTCCGGTGTTCACAGTCAGCCAGTGCAGGGCACAGTGACAGTGGTACTACTATTTGCCCAGCGGTGAGTTTGTGCTGACGTTTCTTCATATGCTGTTTCTTTTAGTGTATGTACCAGTCTGCTACCTAAGTCTTTATTTCCATTTCACCGATGAAGACAGTGAGACAGGCAGAGCAATTTAACGGAGTCCACAAGCTACTAAAAGAAAAGTCTGGTTTCCTGCCCAGGTTCCCCAATTCTCTCTGTCTGTTTGTCTCTGTCTCTCTGTGTCTCTCTCTCATGTTATATCTATCTCATATCCACACACACAGGCCCCCTGGAATGCAGCAAACTTGTGGGGCAACTTCATCATTCGACTAGTCGAAATTGTCATCCAAACTAAAAAGGATGGGTTCTGTAAACACATCATGGAAGGCCTGTGGGTTCCATGCCAGAGAGAAATACTGTCTCAGTACACTGCTTAAGCCTCCTAACATAGCATCACGGAGAATTCTCACAAAGATCTAGATGAATTATGCACAGCTATCCAATAGAGTCATGCCTTGTGGTGAGTTTCATCCCACTCTATGTGGCCTCCTCCATGCTTCCTGAAGACTTCACCTGTCACATACTCGGGCCTTTGTGAGCTTCCTTACAACTTCCCACTTTGAAACTCTCTCACCTCATGTTCTGGTACATTATCACACGTCTATAAGTATCTCACCAGGAGATAATTATGCCCTTTGACCCGAGACACAGGATTAAGTGATTCACTTCACATTTAATCATTTTCATTCCATTCTGTGGCAGAAATCCATTTCCTTCAAAATGCAATAAATGACTCAATTTTCCTCCAGGGAAAAATTAGGGCAAATGCAGTTGCCACGTAAAAACCAAACTTGCAATGTAATATTACATATTTTTTAAAAGTAGGCAGTTGGAGATGGAAATGAAACTTAATAATATTGCAAGCATACACTTGGATTTTATTATAACTTTATTGCAATCATAAATGTGAAATTTACATGTGATATATATTTTAATATTAGATTTTATTAAATTAGTTCACCATTTAGTCATTAACTTGGTGGTGGTATGTTACCTACATTCCCTTTGCATTTGCATGCTCAACTTTGGAGACCCACAAGATGAATTAAAAATCAAATTTTTACCTTCACAATGTGCTCTAAAGCTGAGTTCCATATATTCTGAGTCTTGTAACCACTTAGGAGGTTTTGGCTAAAGCACCTGTGAAAAATTAAGTCTCTTCTGTAATTCGTGTGCTTGTGGGAATATGTATGTTCATAACATTGAGATTTGATGTGGAAATTAAGTCATCATTGACTTAATGACCCATCTAACAATCTGCAAAGAAATCCAATGACTTCCCTCCCTACATTACTAAAGAAAACTTCCAGGACACAGTATCATAGTCACCAGAGAAGCCCACGGTTGTTTGGAACATTGGCTTAGCCACCTTTTCTGAACACACAGGGTTCCCAGGCCCAGACTCAGGGGTTGCTCCTGAAATGCCTGGTTGGGGGAGCCTGGCTTAGTTTCACCAGAGCAGAGACTTCTTCCTGTTTTAAAATCTCTATTTCGTCTCCTTTTGAAGCTCCCTACCTTCATGTATACTCTTATGCAATTAGCAAGCAGCAGGGCAGCCATCAGTTTTCCGAAGTCCAAAGGCAAATGAAAGAGGTCAGGCTAGGGTATTTCCCTTCACTTTAGGCCACTCTGGGTCTTCCTTAGATTTATAACCCGAGTGTCAGATGGAAACATTTTCAATGCATCCTGATTCTGTGGAGTCCGTGGATCTTCAGGACCATCTGTGCTTTGCTCTATTCGGTATACGTTTATCACATGCGGTTTCAGAGAAGGGAAAACATTTCAAAGGGATTCAATTTACAACATTTACTAAAACACACAATATTCTCGAAACCTCATTAGAACATAATTTCAGGGTTCAAGTCACACAACTGTGCAAACAGGGTGCGTTCCAAGACTTTTGTAACTAAATTTACTCGGATAAAATTCAAGATAGATCAAGTTCACAGTCAGGAATTGAATGGTTATATCCACAAATTAAGTGACATTTACACCCATACCACACGCTGGTGAAAGCATGCCGACGGTGAACAGTGACTAGGAAATCATTTTACAGTGGGGTTTAGGGTGGAGTCCTGGACTGTGGGGTGGTGAGAAGACATAGTTGCATGACAAGCACATTTTTTTTTTTTTATTTAGAGGAACTTTATAAATCAGTTAAAATAATAGTTGGTGTTTCCAGATGCCTTTGTTCACACCTTATTAACACTGAGAAATGCTAAGGGTCTTTATTCGAAAACATTATTTCATTTGATTCAGAGTAGTTAGAGGATGGGGTAGACACCAGAGAGCTGTGTGTGGAATTCAAACCCTCTCTATGTATTAAGCCTCCCCATTGTTCCCAGAACTGGTCGGAGTTCAGGCAGATGAAGAACAGAAGGAACAAAAGTAAGCACCACCCTCTCTCCCTCCCTCCTCCCTCCCTTCCACCCTCCCTTCCTCTCTCCTTCCTTCCTTCTTTCCTTCCTTCCCTCCTTCCTTCTGCATCTCACAATGAAGAATTCAAGATCTGACCTGTAATACTGTCGGTTACTCTGGCCTCCAATGCTTCATCCTTACCTCCCACAACCCGAGAAACATCTGGGAGGTGCTGCAGTGGTTAACACATTATAATTGCGGGAATGAGAAGATTGAAAATTTGGAAAGACAAAAAGCATCATGAAGACACACGCACAGGACCTCAGCAGCACTGCCGATGTGACGCTTCCCCCAGAAGCTCAGGTGACCCCACATGTGGTGACCATTTTCTCCTGCCCTCCTGGGTCCCTGGACACAGGGTGGGGTAGGTATTGTCCATGCTCCTTGCTTTGCTGTCCAGCTTCTACTGATCCTTCTTCAAGTCAACCCTGGCATTGTTTCTCATCTCTGCTGACACTAACACCCAACCTCCTCCTTCTTGTAGATGCCCTAAGCTGTGGCTGCTTTCTCTCATTGCTCAAGAACTTCATCTTCTGGGGCTGGAGAGATGGCTCCACAGTTAAGAGCACTGGTTCTTGCATTGCCTCCAGGTTCAGCTCACAGCACTTGTATGGTGGCTCACCACCATCTGTAACTCTGGTTCCGGGGAATCTGACACCCTCTTCAGACTTCAAGGGCAGCAACCACCTCATGGTTCATAGACACACATGCAGGCAGACACCCATACATAAACTAAAAGAAATAATTCTAAAAATATTACCTTTCGTTTACTGGCTTCCCATTCATAGTTCACAATATTTCAGCATCCACATAGATAATCCTTCTGATTATTTATTCTCGAAATTCTCTTCCAGTTTTCATGTTCTGCTTCTCCCCATGGGGACACAGATTCCTGTGGTCACATATTTGTATCATGTGCTATGGTGATCTTCTCCCTTTCCATCATGCTCCATTTGGAACTTGGTTTAAATAATCCTCTAACCCCACTCTAAGCCATCCATTGATTTTGCTGCCACCTCATTGATATGTCCCTTCTCTCATTTACTATAAATAGATAAATATTTATTTGTTTGTTTCATATCCTAGAGGTGGGGGTGGGGGAAGGATACATGTGTCTCTGTGCCTGTGCGGAGGTCAGAGGACAACTTACACAACATGTGAGAGTCAGTTCCCTCTTTCTACCATGTTGGTTGCAGAGACCAAACTCAGGCCATCAGAGTCACAGGCTGAGCCAGCCATCTTGCCAGCCCAAGGTGGAGCCCAGGGTGGACTTGGACTTGAATGTTCCTGTGTCATCAGTATTTCTTCCTGGAATGGACTACTACAACCAGTGCACCCTGCTTTGACCCCTTTTCTCTCTTCATTAAACAGGTGCCATTGTTTTATATCCTCCTCCTCCTCTTCCTCTTCCTCCTCCTCCTCCTCCTCATCATCATCATCGCCTTACTCCTTTTCCTTGTCTGCATTTTCAAACTCTACCCTAACAGGAACTCTTGGAGCTGACTGTTGCCTGCAACTCAATACCCCAAACCCACCAAGTTCCTTCCATGCTTTCACAGAGGCTCTCAGAGCTGCCCAATAATCCCATCCCATGCTTCTTTCTATCTTTCTATCATATGCTAGTTTGAATATATATCATAATCCCACCTCATGCCTTTGTCTATCCCTCCATCACATACTAATTGAATATATCATTTCTTCTCATGACATATAATCTTGACTATCAAATTGATTGAATTAAGAAGCACCTATAGGATCGGTAAAAATATACCTCTGGATGTCTCCAATGGTGTTTCCAGAGAGTATTAACCAGGTGAGGAAGATGTGTCCTGCAAGTGGTGGCACCATCCCGAAGGCTAGTGGCCTAGGAGGACAAAGCAGGAAAGCAGGGACAGCCTTGCATGCACAGACATTCTCAGCATCTGCCTTTTGGTCACACAGTCCAAGCTGTGGTTCTCCATCATACCTTCATCACCATGATGGACAGAAACCTCTGAAGCCGTGAGCCCAGTAAGTCTTTCCTCTCTCAGCTTCTGTTACAGAGACAAGAAGTCTGGCACACTGCCCCTCCAGCCTCTCCTCTCTTCACCCTTGTTGCTAATATTGTGTTCTGGATCACTGAAAAATCATATCATCTACTCCTGCCACCTACCTAGCCACACACTTATAACCTGTGTCTCCATGTCACCAGGAAGGAAACAAGTGTCCATACACTTACCTGGCTGACTCTTTGAATGTGACCTTATGTGGCCTCCACGCCACTAAGCAGACTTCCTCCTGGATACTGCTGCATTTTACACTCATGGGAGCACAATTCCCTCAGTATACAAACACACTGCAATACCCTCAGCTAGACCTGCACAACCCTCTCCAAGATTACTCTGCATCTACTGCTTTATCTCCATTTTTAAAAAAAATGAAAAATGCATTCAGAGAGATTGATGTCAGCATTTGCTAGCTTTCCTGCTAAATCTGCTCTTGTCTGTGGAATCACCGCAAAAGTATAAATCAAAAGTGTGTGCCAGCGTGTGTGAGGAAAGAAAGCTTCGAAGTCTGAGTTAGGTAGGCTCAGAGTCACTGTCCCCTCGTGCCCTGCTGTGCAGCATACACATCAAACTTCTTACTCTCCCCCCACCTCCCAATATCAAGTTTAAATGGAACTCTAGAGTTTAGATTCGGCTTTGCCAGCGCTGACTTGCAATGTATGTGTATTGTTCTAAACACTGAAACATTTGGTCTACCTTGTCAGTCCTTTGTAAGCTAATATAAGAGTCAGCCTTTTAGGGTATTTGATGGAAAGGGGGCTAAATGTGGATAAGCAGGCTGAGGAGTTGGGGAAGAGCTCATTCCATGTCTGTCAGGGTCCTGCTGGAAAAATGTCTCCCTTTCAAGATTTTTTTTTTTTTTTGCATAGACTGAATGTATTCCTTTAAGTAGCTCCTTCATGACCATAAGTCATATGAAGAGTGTTTATTCACTTTGCTTACAGCTTTCTATAAGCCTGGCAGCTCAAATGAAATCCTGCTTTCATACGTTTTTATGATGTTTCTTGAAAGAATATTTTCAGCTGAATGCCACCCACCTTGATGTACAAGGGATTCAAACAGAAGGAAAAAAAATAAGTCAGAGCAAAATTCCATGAATAAATGGAATAAATTAGAAAGTCAAAGAAAACGCTCTCATAAAAGAACAAACAGAATAAAAGAAAACAAACAAACAAACAAAAAAAAAAACCCTTGCAGAGTTAAAAATGTTCAAGGGTGACAGGTAATAAATTAGCCACCCTTGAGAAGGCCGCCTCATGGAATCCAGCCAAACTTTGTTTCATATTCTCCAGAGGAAAACTCAAATTAAACTGGTTTTATGCCTCTTATACATTTTTGTCTCTACGGTTACAATATTTCATAATGTGGCTAAATAGCAGCCCAGTTCATGAATCCAGAAATTAACATTACCAGTGCTCAAGAGAAGCAAATTGCTGTTGAAACTGAATCTTCTTAGAAAAACATGAGAGAGAGAAAGAGAGAGAGAGATTTCTCCTTTTGCATTTTATGTCTCTGTGACTTCTGTATTTACTTATTCATTTTCCGCCCAGAAGAAATTCAGCATCAAAGTCATTCCTTGAGGCCATGTATAAAGATGTGAAAACGAAGTCAAACTAGAATAAACAAAAGCCATGTGTATTTGAGGGAGCTGTTGGAGGCGCAACTTCGTGATGCTGTCTTTAGAAGTCTTTAAACGCAACTAGAAAGTGACCCAGATACCATCATTTCCAAACACTGGGACTGTTTTGATTAATCGGCAAGAAATGGATGCGCTAACTGGTTCTTGTTTCCATAAGGATACTTCGTGCTAACAAGGGGGCAGTCCGATGGTGATTTCATTCCTGTATTTCTTTCTTTCTCTTCTCTTCTGCCTCATGCCAGGACCCTCCTCTCCCCTTTGGTGCTTCTTCAGTCAGCAAAAGCCTTTCAGAACACTCCTTGAGCTGGAGGCTTGCAGCTAGCAGAGGCCAGACTTCTGGCAAGAATTTATTTCTTATTCAGTCACTGTTTGTTCCCTGTAGGGGAGAGGAAGGGAGAGACAATTCCATGCAGTGCTGGCAGCCCCAACAAGTCATTTTGTATCTGTTCAAATAAGATATGTCCCAAATTCTCTATCTATAAAATTTTATGTAAATCTTGAGAAAGTATATCTGCAGAAACCAGATTTCCCAATAGTTGCTTTGCATAATTCATTGCCTGGCCTTTTCTCTAGCATAAAACATCTTTTATTAAAAGCTTTGTACCAAAGGTAAAACAGTCAAAATGTATTTATAAGTCCCAAGATAAAGATGTTTTTCTCATCTTATCTCGATAAGATGTTTTAGTCATAGAGGGTGGTGCAAAGCAATAGCATGAACACTGGCCTTCTAACACCCCAATAAGAAGTTAAAGACACTGCGGGCTGAAGATAAGGCACAGTGGGCAATGCACTTGCTATGCAGTCATGAGGACCTGAGTTTAGAAGGCCAGCAGCACCATGCACTTGTGGCCTCAGGACCGGAGTGTGTGTGTGTGTGTGTGTTTGTGGGGGTGGGGGACGGACACCTGAGACAGGCTGACTAGCTTCTGGCCAGCTCACCTAGCTGAATTGTTGAGCTTCAAGTAGATTGAGAGTACTTGTCCCAAAAGAAATAAAGGAGAGCATGTGGCTAATGCGTGCATGTTTGGGTTTGGTGTATTCGTGGAAGTGCAGTATACACACACACACACACACACACACACACACACACACATATGTGCACAAGAAAGACAAAGCATATAGAAGACACAGAGACCTCTGTGAATTTTCCTCCAAGGTGTGTCTTTTTCATTTCGTACCTAACCCAGAGGTGGCGTCTGCCTCGAGTTCAATGTTGTCCATTCCAGCGATGACTTTAGACTTCTTATCTGCTAAATCTGCATAACGAGTTTAATGACCAATGTTAAAGCATATTAAATGACAAGACAGACACATAGAGGAAATGTGTGCATACATATACTGGGAACATATCCCACTCCTTCAATACCGTGGGACTTTATAAGATGAAAAACAATTGGTTTTCATAAAGTCCGGTACAAATTTGGAATTCAGTCCATTACTCAGTTCCTTCATTTTAACTGATTGCTTTTATTCATAAACGATGCGTATTCTCAATCAAGCAAATTATTCCTGAAAGCTTTAGAAGTTAAACTGTTCTAGTATTCCTATGGACAGAACATCTGGATTTCTCCGTGTATCTTTTATTGATTGATACTCATGACACAGCTCTTGGTGAAGGAAAACAGTGGGTCACAGGGCACCTTACAGAGCTCAGAGTGTGAGCTCGTGAGTGACATTTGCATTGCAATTCACCCACCTACAGGTTCAGTCTTTGACTTTGACATTTAGAGGGAGGTTTCTGAAGGACAGGCTCTGCAGAGGGAGCGGCTCCCCGGCCTTTCCCATCAGTCCCTGTGTGACCTCCCACTGGACTAGCAGCCCCAGACACACTTGAGCTCCAACTGGTGTACCTGCACTCTACTTTTGGGGGGCCGGTTAGTGCCTTTCCATGTCTGATTGATAAACACCCACCTTTTAATAAACAGTTATAACTTAGCCAAGTTGGTGTAGAAAGAACTAATAGCTTGTCCATCCCCACTCAGACTTGCAGCTGGGAACTTGAGGGCTTTCCTTCTCTCCACGATCAAACCAACCCAGAGTATTCTTGCCTTCTGCTAAGGTTAGGTGGAAGCAACTCCTTGTTCATTCCAGGCCTTACAGTCTCTAAATATTTGATTAAAACCATGCTAGGTGGCAACACATGCGACTGCTTTGCCATTGCATGCCATGGACAGCGAGCACCTCTAGCTGCTGGGGAGTAAGTAGTGCCTTTAAGTCTAATTCAATGGGAGCCATATTTCTAGCTCTTGTCCTTACAGTTCTGTTCCATGGGGACAATTATATAGCCACAACTAGTCATGAGCATTTGCTGAAGAATCAGAGCTGGGTGAACACTATAGAGAGGAAAGGGTTGATTTACTTAATACTTCCATATCACTGTTAGTGGTTGAAGACAGTCAGGACAGGAACCCAAACAGGGCAGGGACCTGGAGGCAGGAGCTGATGCAGAGGCCATGGAGGGGTGCTGCTTACTGGCTTGCTCCCCATGGCTTGCTCAGCCTGCTTTCTTATAGAATCCAGGACCACCCGCCTGGGGGTGGTAACACCCACAATGGGCTGGGCCCATTAAGAAAGTGTTCCATAGGCTTACCTACAGCCTGGTCTTATGGAGGCATCTTCTCAGTTGAGGGCCTCTCCTCTCAGATGACTTAAACTTGTGTCAAATTGACACAAGACTAGCCAACACAAGTTCATATGAGACATTTGATGTATGTGTACGCTGTCAGAATTGTTGAAACGCATTTTCCACGTTATGCATTCTTCCATTTCAAAATATAAGCTGCACCTTCTTTTCTGGCCCCCAGTGGTGTGGGTGCCATCAAACTTACGCCAGTGAGACTGATACCAGATTTTTGGGAACAACAGCGGAGTCTCAGCAGGTCTCTTCTATGCTAGGAAGTCTCAGGGAGAGAAGTCATTCCCATTTCTATCCTCCAGCTCCAGAGAGGTTAGATTCACAGCTGCAGGCATCTTATCCATAGTTATCAAACTTATTCATAATTCCCAGATGCAGGATCCCCAAGGGGATTCCATATTTGTTATTATTTGTGTGTGTGTGTGTGTGTGTGTGTTTAGTATATGTGTGAGTACATGTTTGTTTGTTTGTTTGTTTGTTTGTTTTTTAGCTGAGGATTGAACCCAGGGCCTTGTGCTTGCTAGGCAAGCACTCTACCACTGAGCTAAATCCCTGGCCCGTGTGTGTGTGTGTGTGTGTGTGTGTGTGTGTGTGTGTGTGCACAATTTGGCAGCGAGAGATCGACACTGGATGTCTTGAGTCTTCCTCTATTGTTCTCCACCTTGTCTTTTGAGACAGGGTCTCTCACTGAGCCTGGCGTTCACTAACTGACTAAACTTGGTGACCAGCAAGCTCTACAGATCTGCCTGTTTCCCTGTCCTCAGCACTTGGCTTACATGTGTGTTTGCAAGCCTGACTTTCATGCAGCTGTTAGGATCTGAACTCAGAGCCACATGCTTCTGTGGTGAGCTCTTGACTGACTGAGTCACCTCTCCTGGCCTTGGGATTCTGTATTTTTAGCAAGCTTCTAGGCCACGAGAAAGCCTGTGGTCTATTGACACAAACATCTGTCTCCAGCGGCTGTGTGTGTCACCAGTCCTAAGCCCAGGACAGTTGGTGACAAATGGTGAAGTCTGGTGGAAAGTGTTTTGGCTGGAGATCTGGGATGCCTCATCTTTCTGAGGTTCAGTGGACATCTTGCCACATATGAAGTCAACTGTCGTTATTTCCTCTTTCCTTTGTCAAGGGGGGATTCTTCATAGAAATTCGCTTGTTTTCATTACCTTGTAATTACTACCTGCATGACCTCAAGCCTGGCCTAAATGTCACTGAGTTCCACATTTCTGTGTTCATCTCAAAATTCTGTTTGTTTTATTACGTGTGTGTATGTGTGCATTTACATGTGTGCGTGAGCATGTGTGTCCCCCCCCACACTTGTGCTGCCATGAAGTTCCCATCTTGTGAATCACAGCTCCACCCTTGCAGCTGCTCATATCCAAACCTTGGAGCCATCCAGATGCCCTCCTTTACAGCTCATGTGCAATTCGTCAAGACCAACAAAGCTCCCTCCCACCTGAACCTTAGCATCTCCACCTGGACTATAAGCATCCCTGGAATTTTTCCTTGCCCCCTCTCTTTCTTCAGCCCACCAGCTAAGTCTTAATTAGAGCACAGTGGCTCTGTCACTCACCTCTTCAGAATACAGCGGTGACTCTCTTTCTAGAGAGTGAGAGCAGCATATTGTCAGGCCTCACAACATGACCCCTATCCATGTTTGACTCTCACCTTCTGCTAGTTCAACTCCACAGGCAGTTAACTCCAGCCAAGCTGGTGTTGCTCCTCTTCACTAGGTCTTAGGCTTACCCTGGGACCTTTGAATTGGTTATTGTCTCTGCCTGGAATGCTTTGACCCCAGTTTTCAAATAGTTTTCTACCACAGCGCTTTTGGATTTTCCCTCAAAGATTGATTTTCTCAAAGTGATGTCTTTGCTGGTCATCCTATCTAAAATCCAGTCTCAACCTTGCCCATCACCTTTGTCTGCTTGAGTTTTTTCCTAGGTCTTATTATTATTTATTTTATTACATGTTTTGTCTTGTACGTTGTCCATTTTTCTCACAATAGTGTCAGCTCCTCAAAGAACACGCATCATAACTTTTGCTTCCTGCTCTATCTACAGGGTCCATAAGCATGCCCATCACATAGTAGGTGCATGCTGAGTATGTGTTGAATGGACCAACCAACAGAAGAGAAGGTAGATTGTTTTACCATCCAACAACCAAGAATAGGAGAGTTTCAGGTCCTTCAAGCAGATACAATTACAAACTAGGATTATGTAGGCCTGTTGGCTAGGTAATGTCATACAGGAGCTCCTCTGTACAGTCACAGTTATTGAGTAGAAGGACATGGGAGATACTAGACATTATAATGCAATTTCTGTGCCTAACCTCTAAAAGCCAGAAGAAGGAAACATCTCTCTGAACAATTGTGATACAAGGCAGGTATTGGTGGAGGATGTGGTATAAGAAAGTAGTTAATTTCAAGGTTACTCAGACATGTTGGAGTGGAGAGACCGTGTTTTAGTTTGTTAGTGAGATGATGCCTAAACTCAGCACTCAATTAAATGCATGAAATTGCTAGAAGGATTTCTCCTGGCTGCCACAGGGAGCTGACAGTTTTGGTGACCAATGCTCTATTGTGCTGGGAAACCCTTTAAAGAGGTGGTCCACCACAAGAACACTGCACTCTGGCACCACCTTGAAGGGTAAGCATGCTTTGGGAACCTCACAGTGTCAAAGGAAGCCAGATGCCATATTATGGGCCAAAGATCTTCTCATTTTTAAAAGCATTAGCTGACACCAACCCATTAACCTTCATGCCATCACTTTGAGACAGAAACATCTAGTTAGGGAAGATTAATTAATCGTTATAAAGTCCTTTTAAAATAAACATGCCATTTAAATGCTACGTACCACATCACAGAAGGCAGATACATATTATTGTCTCTGTTTTATAGATTGGGGAACTGAGTCATGGCAAACTGAGTCATGGGTATTAAGTATTAAGTAGCTGCCAACTGGGGACAGTCTTACTAAAGGTACAGATGAATACATATTAGCACTCAGCCTTCCTCTTGTTCACCATCTGTGCTGAGATTAGATCAGATCTTTTCACAATGACATTGAGCACTGAGAAACACTGGGACTTGAAACACTCTGCAAATGTTTGGCAACAAGAAAGCAAATTTTGGTTGACTCCACAGTATGTGGTTTATTTTAAATATTTATTTATTTTCATTTTATATATATATATGAGTCTTTGCCTGTATGTACAAATGTGCACCACGTGTATGCATTGTACATGGAAGTCTGAGAGGGTGTCAGATTCTCTGGAACTAGACTCACACAGTGTGTTTTAAGCCCCCTTGTGGGTGCTGGGAACCAAACCCAGGCCCTCTGCATGAGCAGCAAGTGCCCTTAGTCACTGAGCCATCTCTCCAACCTTTCCCGTATAGTGTGTTTTTGGCAGAGTCCTTTCCTCTGAACTTATAAGTCCATTATAAGATTATAAGAGTGTACCATAGCTGGGTGTGGTGTCGCACGCCTTTAATCCTAGCACTTGGGAGGCAGAGTCAGGAGGATTTCTGAGTTTAAGGCCAGCCTGGTCTACAAAGTGAGTTCCAGAACAGCCAGGGCATTGCACAGAGAAACCCTGTCTTGAAAAACAAAAAACAAACAAAAAAGGGAATGTACTATAATGCTATAAAATGGAATAGTATATGATATACATTATATATAATGTTTTTGCTGTGTTGATGTTTTCTCTGCACTTCCATGTATATGCACATATATAACATTATATATAAAATGAAATAATATGTAGTTTATGAACTTCTATACACATGTAGTATTATATATAACATGTTATGTATAATAGTATATCTTTCTCACAATAATTATTGCTATTTTTGTTACTCACTAAGAGACATCATTAAACATGGGTCTACCTTAATTTTTGCATCTTTAGTACTTAGCTTAGTTCTTTAGTACTTAGGTACTTTTTTTGATGTTAAGCAAAATCTCATTTATTATACAAAAATGGAAATAAGTCATTAGAAATATGATGGACTTATCACCCTGACTTCAAACTTTATGGCAATTTGCCGGGTGGTGGTAGTGCATGCCTTTAATCCCAGCACTTGGGAGGCAGAGCCAGGCAGATGTTTGTGAGTTCGAGGCCAGCCTGGTCTCCAAAGTGAGTTCCAGGAAAGGCGCAAAGCTACACAGAGAAACTCTGTCTTGCAAAACCAAAAAACCAAAAAACAAAAACAAAAACAAAACAAAACAAAAAAACAAAAACAAAAACAAAAAAACAAAAACTTTATGGCAATTCTATAGGGTAAAAATGTCACAGTGCTGACATTAAAAGAGAGAAACTGACCAAGTGAACAGAATAGGCAGCTGTTCTGACCAATTTTATGTCAGTTTGACATAAGCTAGAGTGATTTTGGAAGAGAGAACCTCAGTTGAGAATATGCCTCCACCAGATTGGGCTGTGGGTAAGCCTTTGGTGCATTTTCTTGATTGATGGTTGATGATTGACGAGAAAGCCCAGCTCACTATGGATGGTGCCCATCCTGGGCTGATGGTCCTGGAGTGTGTAAGGAAGCAGGCTGAGCAAGCCATGATGAGCAAACCAGTGAGCAGCACTCCTCCATGACCTCTGCGTCAGCTCCTGCTTGCCGGTTCCTGCCCTGTGTGAGTTCTGCCTCTCACTCCCCTCAGTGATAAAGTGTCATGTGGAACTAGTTGCTTTTGGTCATTGTATTTTAGCACAACAATAAAAACCCTAGCTAGGAAAGCAGCCAAGCTCAGAAATAAACTCATATATTTACAGTCAATTAATTTCCCATAAAGGACATACAATGGGAGAATAACAATCTCTGTGATAAACGATATTGGGAAAACTGTTACCTACAACCTATGACCTGAAGTTGTAGAAACACTAAAAGAAACAATGAAAAGAAGGCTCTCAGGGTGAGGACTTTATACCTACATAAGCATACACATAAATAATTCTGAAAGCATGGAGAGCATAAGTCAAAAGAGATAAATGAGGTGATGTCAAACTGGAAAGCTCCTGACTGCACAAGCAGGGAGCTACCTCATGGAACAGGAGGAGCTGTGTGTGTGTGAGTGAGAAATCAGATAAGTGGTTAATATGCAAAATATGCATGGACTGCAGAGAACCCAACAGCAAGACAACCTGACTAAAAACTGTAGACAAATTTCTAAACGGTCTAACTAAATAAAAAACACGGAGCCAGATGTAGGGGTGAAAACCTAAAAGATCAGGGAAATAGGGAAAGCCACAGCTAATCTCACATCACCTGCTTCCAAAGAGGCTACTTTCTGTCTACCCACACCTATATGCCATGCCTGATTTGCTCACTCGGTCCAGCTACAGTACTTTCTCTTCCTGCCCAGCTCTGTCACTTCCTGTCTGTCTGTACAGACCTCCAGACCTCCACGGTTAACTGGTGTTGGAATTTAAGGTGTGTGACACCACTCCTAGCTCTGTTCCCAGTGTGGCCTTGAACTCACAGAGATCCAGACATGATCCCTGCCTCCCGAGTGATAGGATTAAAAGCATTTGCTAACATTGCATGACTTTTGTTTACTATGGTGGCTGGCTTTTCCCTCTGATCCTCAGGTAAATTTTATTGGGAGACACAGTATATTGGGGGACACAATACATCACCACAAAAAACAGATATTGTCCTTGAGCAAACATTTTCCAAAAGAAGACATAAATGGACAATAGATACTTGGGGGAAGTCTCAGTACCATTAGTCACTAGAGAAATGTAGATTAAAGCACTAGAGATACTACCTCACACTGGTTTAAATCGCCATTGTCAAAATAAGAAAAAATATAACAAGTGCTTGTGAGTATGCCGACAAGAAGGGGCACATGGATGTCCTCAGTGCAAACAGAGCACCAAAGGAACTTGGAGACTAGTGTGAAGGCTCCTCAAAATGTCAGAAATAGAATCCGTCAGATCAGCAGGCCTGCTTCTGACTCCATGTCCAAAGGATCCAGAAGTAGTATGTTCAAGAAATGTGTGCACACTCATATTTTTGAGGCAGTATAAATAATAGTCAAGAAATAGAAACAACTTAAAGTGAATACATAAAGAAACACGGGTGTGTGTGTGTGTGTGTGTGTGTGTGTGTGTGTGTAAAATGGAATATTATTGGGCCTTAAAACAGAAGCACAAATTTCAGACAACAAGCATAGAACCTGAGGAAATAATTCTAGGAGGTGTCAACAGACCGGCCAAGTTTTCATTGGCTTCCCAGCAGCCCCCACAGCTCCCTATTAGTAGGAATATATACTCTGTTTTCTTTGAAATACCAGTCACTAACACTGTTGTCACCTCTCACTGAACCACGCAGACAAAAGTCCTGTCTATTTGAGCTAACGTGAAGAACATTGACCAAGAAGGATGAGGGAGGGCTTGCTGACCTCCCGGTCAGTCTTCATCATTGTTCAGGAATGGGAACTGATCTTTACATTGTTGAAGGTCACATTCACAAGTTTGTTGTCTATTCCGATCATTCTGCTGATTTGAGCGCCCAACCAAGAACATTGTGTATACATACATTACTTCTTCTTTTGCTATTGTGCGAAGGCTCTTTGCTGCTGCCACACTGCTGTCTTTTATTGTACAAATATCTACTTTATTGTGCAAATATCTACTTTACTACATTGAGCATCACATCCTATGATGGATCCTGCCTTTCCCAGTCAGCTGAAAGGCTCCAAGAGACAGAACTCATCTCTCTTTCTTTCTTCTATGTCCCAGCTCCCTCTATCCCTTATTCCCTCCCATTCTTTCCAACTTCTTCCTCCTCCACCTTCCTCCCCCCCCCCATTTTTTATTTTTAATGCAGATTTAAAGCCCTGCTTTAAAATGTAGAGAGAACAGATCCAGAGACACCTGCCACTGAAAAGTTGGCTTGTTGCTCACAGTTTCAAGGAGAAAGGTCTATGCCATGACCCGTGTGCCCTGCGGGCACACACAGGGCTTGGTCAGAAGTCAGGAGGAGCAAAGGAGAAGCGTGGGGGTAGTCTCCAGCTGACCAGCTCCTAGCCTTGGTATGATGGGAGGGGGGCAGGAAGATAGTATTCTAGATTGGGATATGGGAGAAAAAAATGCATGTGGATGTAGGTTCAGAATCTGATGGTTTACATATTAAAAGCTTTCTGCAGAGAGGGATTTTACTCATGTCCAGGAATTAGCTAACCACAGGAAGAGACCACCCTACCTGGGATCTCAAGGTTCTAAGACACTGAATCATCAGAAGATGCTGCAAAACATAGGAAACATGACAGCTACACCACAGTCACCCCTCAGTTTCAGTCAGTACAGAGCAGTGCTCCACACAGCTCTCATTTAGAACCTATAGAACAAAAGGAGCCACACATTGCCTTCAAACTAAACTTCTCACTAAAATGCTTTAGAGAAAAAAAACTCAGGAAGTAGTAATTAAGTTCTACGAGATGTAAACTTGTATTTCACTCAACAAAAGATGTGAAGGCAGAGGAAAAACAACGACCAGCCCCCTGAGAAACCAAAGGGCGTGGCACCTGGCGTTTCCGGTTAAAGGAGAAGAGAGATTGCCGGTTTGATTGGTCTCTAGAGTTCAGAAGGATTTTAGTTTTTCCTTTTACAAGAGCAGGTGTGCAGGGCCAGGTGCCCGCTGAACAACAATGAAACGTTACGACCTCACCCTCCTCCCTCACCCCCAGCAGTCTCAGGACATTTATGACCCAGCACCATTTTGGGGTGATAACACAAGCATGTAATTAAACAAAGCAGGAGGTCTGGTTTTTCAATCTGTTGAAAAATCTTTGAAAATGTTCATCCAGTTTCGAGGCTGAATGTATCTGTGTCAGCTTTCTACTCACAAAAAAAGAATAATGAATGAATAAAGTTGAATCCATTGAGAAAATAAAATTTATTCAGTTTTTCTGGGTAAACCATAACTATAATGCACTGATTAGATGTCTATTTACTTAGTGCATATTTTTATCACAGGTCAAAAGAATCCAGGAGGGATTGTCCATGATGGGAATACCAGCTGCTTATAAAAGGGGATTAGAGAAAGGAAACAGGCTTCATATGAAATGAAGGCTTACCAGAGAGCAGGGTGGCTAATTTTAGCAAAGCTTCACACAACCTTTTCTCTGAAATGATTACAAAATAAACTGTCTCACTCAGTGCTGCTCTGGGAGGCCGGATCTCCCCAGTTAGACCGAAGAGTGCCCACACAGGGGCGAAACAGTATTGAGAGCAAAATGATCCTGACACACTGTGGCTTTCTGCACTTCTAGCCTCTGGTCAGATTCCAGAAGGGCTGCGTCGAACAGCTACTGTCTTCCAGGTTGCAGATGATGAAATGTAGGGTCAAAGGTTTACATGACATCCCAAGCTCAGTGTAAATGGCTTCATTGTAATTGGCTGACCTGGGGTTCAAGTTCAAGACTTACTCTTGACATCTCTCACGTTCTTTCAACCACCCTGTCCTACCTCTGTGTCCACTGGGGATGCAGTATTCGGTGTGCTGAAACACATGGGGTTGGTTTTCAAAATCTGCAGGCATTCTGAAGTAACAACGATTCATTATTTATTTTCTTTAACAGATTTTTGGATTTTAGACACATTAGCAGAAAGTGGAGTTGGTCCCCGAACAGTGGTAGGATTTGATCTGGTTCTCTACTGTCAGGTGCTCAGGTTGCCTGCTCCACATCTAAAGGTTACATCAGAGACACTCCTTTCTGTCTGGAGCTTTTCTGTCTAGGGCTTACCACTAGTCTAATTGTCATCAGAAAAAAAGTGACTGTCCCTCTATCATAGGGAGAGGAAGGAAAAAAGACAAAACAGGTGCTCTGTTACCTGCTTTTGTGAACACACCATTCTCATTACTGTTAGAGGTGGTCAGCAGTGATAGTCATGGTGGTGCCCTTTCGTCCTTACCTGCTGTCTTAGTTAGGATTCCTATTGCTGTGAAGAGACACCATGACCACAGCAGCTCTTATAAAGGCAAAAAAATATTTGATTTGGGTGGCTTACATTTTCAGAAGTTTAACCCACTATTACCATGGTGTGATAGGGTGGTGTGCAGGTAGACATGGTGCTGGAGAAGGAGCTGAGAGTCCTACATTTTGACCCACAGACAACAGAAAATGGTTTGAGACACTGGGCATGGCTTGAGCATATATGAAACCTCAAAGCCCATCCCTACAGTGACATGCTTCCTCCAACAAGGCCACACCTACTCTGACAAAGTCACACCTCCTAAAAGTGCCACTCCCTATGAGTTTATGGGGGCCAATTACATTCAAACTATCACACCCATCTCCTTGCACAGCTTGCCATTTGATTAAAAAACTCTGTTATTCCATTGTACTCACCAACATGAGACAAACTTTCACTTCCAACTGGGCAGTGGTCAGCGGCTGCTTTTCGGAATCTAGTTAGCGCCTTCTTTGGAAATGACTCTCTGATGCAAGTCAAGGTCAGGGAGACCTTTCTTTCTGAAACACCTGATAATTTGTTTTTCCTAGAGAAAAATATGTCCTAGACACATATTATTTTCTATGTCAAGATTATTACATTTGAAAAGAACAGAAAGTGGTTTGTATCTTTTTTTTTTTTTTTCTTTCTGATGCCCCAAAGCTAGAAAGGTTTCTGTCATAAGCCATGCTTATTTGACTGATGAACTCAGTATTGTCAACTTTTGGGTATAGATCAGTGACTTGAGGTAACTACTAAACCAGATAGATCACCTTGATTCTGGAATGTTTAAGACGTAGATGACACTTTCCTTTGTGATGTGTTATGAATTGTTGTCCGCAGCTATTAAAATTGTTGGTCTCTTCTTTGGAGAGGGCCCATGGGAGATGGCAGCTTAGAAGACCACTCTTTAATTTGGTTCTTAGAGATATTAAACCTTCACTTCTTCCCTTCAGTGGACATTCACTCCTCATCCATTCATTCATCTACCCATCTACAAAAGAAGGAGCAGACTCTCTCAGTGTTTTGGTTTTTTTGTTTGTTTGTTTTTTGAGGCCGATCATGTGACACTCAGCATGAGTCTTCTGTCAGGATCTCTGTTGTACACAGCTGTTCTTGATTATGTATGAACTCCCATTGATCTTGAATTTAGAGAAAAGGGCTTTTCTAACATGCTTTAGAAGTAGTTCTAATAAGCCTAATGGTAGATGACCTCCCCTAAAGGTCAAAGGTAGTATCACAACGTATGGATTGAGTCCCGTGGGACCTCACTGTGGCAAATATCCCTAACATTCCAAGTAAAACCACAGAGACCCTTGTAAGGGATGGCTGCTGGGTTTTATACCCTGAGAGGAGGTGCAGTTAGTTGTCTAACCAAAAAAGTCAAAGGCAATTTTTATCAAATGGGCCAAAGGGACAGAACTAGTTATAGAAAATGAAAAGATTAAATATATCTCGATGGTACTCATGCCTGAGAAGGGAGTTTGTGCAGGGAAAGAAAGAGGTATTCCACTTAGCACTTTCCTCCCTGAGCAGTGAAATCCAAGTCAAGTGATAAGTATAGCCTTGTCCCTCTATCTGCTGCTGGATCATGCCAAATATTTTATAAGGCAGAGTCTTCTATTCTAGTTTCCTTTCTGTTGAATAGAAAAACAAAAACCTCTAAGAAAACGTGATTTAGAGGAGGAAAGGATTTACCTGACTGACTCTTCCAGGTTACAGTCTACTATTGAGAAAAGTCAGGGCAGGAACTCAAGTAGAAATTTGAAAGCAGGAACTAGAGAGGAAGACTAGCTAGCTCAGTCTCAGGCTTACACTTCACTATCTTTCTAAAAACACAGTCCAGAACCAACTGTCCAGGGAATGGTGTTGCCCACAGTGAACTGGGCCCTCCTAGGTCAATTAACAAACAAGAAAGTTCTTCATGGATATGATCTCAAGTCAATCTGATCTGGGCAATCCTCTGATTGAGACTTCCTTCTCAGGTAACTCTAGGCTACATCCAGTTGATATTAAAAGTTGACTAGGACACCACGGGCCCATATAATAGACATTGGAAATTTTAGATTCCTAGCCTACAGACACACATAGTTTCTCACCTGATATCACTCCAGGGTTGACTCATTTTCCTGTTGCACCTGGCACATGTAATTTGAAGCCTTTCCCTTTAATGATGCTGATCGCATGACCTCAGTTTTAAAGCAGGCTCAGTAAAATATTCTAGTTCATCAGCTGTAAGTTTTAACACATAGATCTTTACTGAAATACATAATAAAAAATTGTGACAATGAAGTTGGACTAGCGGTGGGGTATACAGATAGGACTGATCGATAGGTCCAATATAATCATGATCATTTATAGAGAAGGAATAGATCGGCAGTGCTCCTGAGGAGCCAGAGTGCCGTGAGTAAGGACTGTTGTTTAGAGCATTGAAGTGTAGCACAGACTCCTTAGGCAAAATAATGTTGGTTATTCTAACATGCCCATCAAACTTGTCCAACATCACCAAAGAAATTAGTGAGGCTGGGTGTCACACTTCCAATCTGACCACAACATATCAACAGTTAAAAAATTAGATCTCATTAAATATTGCACAATGCATGCTTCCCTACTAATATGCTAGGCATATGTTAAATAGGTTTTAATGTATCTGTTTGGAATTCATCCTATGGAAATTAATAGTAACCCAACAGAAATTTATTTGAAGGACCAGAGGGAGCAGTTTATGCAAGTGATTTTTGAGTTGCTGCTGTCTCTTCAGCTGGATAAATACTTAGGATGTGCACATAAAGTTCATGGATAAGAAGTTGATGTTGAAATAAATTTTTAATTATGTCTACTCATTCCTTCATTTTAGTGTTGGCACATTATGCTGGCTGGTGACCCTGGGAAGAATGCTCAGATCCATTCTTTTTGTTTTCATACATGATAATAATTTGGTATAAGACGTGGAAATTGAGAGCAGGGCACTGGATTTCCTCATACTCTTGGCTTTGGGGCCATGTATCTCAGTTTTCCTAAATTACTAACCCAAGGTGAAAGATGGTGGACCAAGGCTTCAGTAAGGAGAACTCATGTCACACAGAGCAGGCTATGCCCAGCTGGGAAGGTAGAGCAGACTACACTGGTTTAAAACCATAAAATTCTCAATGATTATAGCTCTGTATGTCAAAGGATTCAGAACTGAAATCATGAAACCCAGAGAAGCAGGTGTTCTGAATGTTAATCTAGGATGTAATTATAGTCTCTGAAGAAATCTATGAGGTACAGTTAATTAAGAGACTACTTGGTTAATCATGGGGTGATTTATTAAAAATTAAAAATAGACTGCCAAGCGATTAAAAAAAACCCACCTATTTCTCAAATCTGTATTTTGGCTAAACATAAGGCGAAAATATGTTACTACTTTGATTAAAAATGTAAACAACTTAGTCACTTTTTAAGATGCTATATAATTAGCTCACTTTTTAAGATATTATACCTCATTATTGACGTAATCTGTAGGTTGTTTCTGAGGTTCAAAAATCCACAGTAAGCATAGATTATAGGGATAGTGGAAGGGCAGCCCCTTAAATTCCACTCGGATTAAAGGATTTAAAATTTAGAATAAAATGGAGATTGAGCCTCCTACCCTCGATAATTGTGAGAACTTTGGATTTTCATATTTAAATTACTGTAATCTTTATGTGTTGACCAGTAATTTAGCCATTTCTTTGATTTTTTTTCCCATTTCCACAAATAACTCATCTAAAGATCTATAATTATGAGGAAACTTTTAATGGGTGAGTATTTAGATCTGGGGCCTACAAGAAGTGAGTCATGAACAGGATTAGAGCTCTCAGATAAAGGGGCTTGAGGGAATGGGCTCACTCTCTGCTACCCACCTACCAAGCACCGACAAGCTTGAGCAAAGAGCAACTCTTGCCAGACAGCGCTTCAGCTTTCACCTTCACCTTGACCTGCAGCCTCTAGAGCTAAGGAAAAATAACTTCCTGTTTATTAATTACCTAGCTTTGTCAGAGTAGTACAAATAGACCCAAACAGTGACTTTCAAAAATCCCAACTTAGAGGATTAAATTCGTGCCCAAATCAGATCAAAAGTAATAGGCTGGCGTGTCTGTAAGAGAGGCACAGACCAAACCCTGTAGGTTTCAAGAGGAAGGAGAGACTGACCAAGAGACTATAAGTTACCTACAGAATGCATTTGAATTGTTCCACTGAGGATCTTGGACTGATGTGTAACTTTCATTTTGGGGTTTTAGGGTTTTTTTTCTGACCTTCTAAGAAGTGAGGCTAATGAGAGAAAGTCAAAGCCATATTGGGGGTGGGGGAGGTGGGAGGGAAGCTTCCTTTTCTTTGCAGAACGTGAATATAGGAACAGTACATTAGACCTGCTTTTGTGTAGTCACAGCATAGTAGAGTAGGCAGTCGAAACGGTCACTGTCTTATTATAGGGCTGGTGGCTGACTAGGATTGAGAGAAGGAAAACCAGGATTTTGATCTGAATAGTCTGAGATGGTGGCAAGGCACGCGAAATCGAAGGCCTGAGTTCATTTGGGGCAGAAACACACAAATGGGAGGGCTGATGAGTTCTGTGTAGCAGGAATCTTCAAGGGTCTTATTAATAAAAACAAACCTGAAGCCAGGTATTGGGGTGAATACTGGAAGATCAGAGAAGCAGAACAAGCCACAGCTTCCTCACCTTGCTAATTCCTCAGCTGATCCTGTTTCCTTAGACTGGAAGCTTCTGTGTCCTTATGCGAATGAATCTCAGCCGAACTGTTGCTGCTGTTTCCAGTGTGGTTTTGAACTCACAGAGATCTGGATGGATCTCTGCCTCCAGAATGCTAGGATTAAAGGTGTGAGTGCCACCATTTTCTGGCCTCTATGTCTGTCTAGTGGCTGTTCTGTTCTCTGACCCCAGATAAATTTATTAGGATGCACGATATATTGGGGAACACAATATCACCACAGTTCTGCATTAGGAGCAATGAAGGCTTCAACACCAAATGCACATGTTTCTAACACTAAGCAGCAGGGGCCTCGAGTGCCAGGAGCTGCTTATTTATAGGAACAACATCACTGAGGCTGAAGAAAGACTAATGAACATCTTGGTGATGAGTCAGAGGTTTTATTCTTTGCTTATAATTGTTAGCTCCAGAAAAGTAGCCTATACACGATCTGCTGCTGGCTTTTCTCTAAGTGACCAAGTGGGGCGATAACTCTTACTTTGCATAGTGTGTGACTGAAAATCAATAAATAAAAGTTATAATTATTATTTTTATTTTCAAAACCATGTCTTCTATTCCCATCAACGAGGGGCAGTTGCGGAGAGGCAGGAAGACTGTGGTGTGTTAAGTATTGTCTCTCACCACTCCCCCTGCCCCTTGCTCTGTCTGCTAGAAGCTCCCTTTCTCCACTGGGAGGGATTAAAATCCTTCGAGGGAGAAGGGTCTGTGCAACTGAGACTCACTTCTGCCATTGTCATGTTCACCCTCTTTTGGCTTGACTGGCATCTTCTCATGCAGTTGGAAGGACTCATGCATTTAAAAAACAAAGGACAGAGTTAGGACTAGACAAATAGAGACTATTTTTTCAATGTGTACACTTCCTTGTTTTTTATTTGTCTCTTTGTTTGTGAGACAGGACCTTATTATATAGGCCACAAACTCATGGCAATCTTCCTGCCTCAGCCTCTGGGGTTATAGGCCTGCACCATTACTCCTGGATGTATTTTGTCTTATGTCACTTGCTGTAGTAATATGCAATGTACATAAATAAGTAAAATTACCAGATAGACTTTTTACTAAGTGACTATAAAGTTACCTTACTGTTTCTTTTCCTTTTTATGTTAATTTCCAGGATAGCATACAAACTCATGGGATTAATCATGGCATTCCTCATCATATGCATCATGGTACTTTGTTCTTATGCTTATTGCTACACACTAACAAATAAAACAGGAAGGCAAGCTTATCTCCCAGTCACAAGATACTCCCCTCCTCCCCACTCCTTCTCTTCTGGTCTCTTCACCTTTCTTCCCATTCTCTCTGAAACTAAGGACTTTAAAACAGAATATTTAAAGGGCCATCAGTTGTTTCTCTAGACAGAATTTGTTCAGATAAAGGTCTGCTTTAAATGCAGGCAAGTGTTTCCCGTCGTCAGTGAGTGCTCCAGGCCTTAAAGAGAAGGTAATGAGTTGCATTGCCTCCAGGCAGCAGCCAGCATCTCAGTTGTGCTTCATTGCCTCTTGCCCTGGGGTTGAATAATTAATGCAATGTCAATCTCCAGCCCTCCTTCTCCCCCACTTCCCCTTCATCCCTCCTTCCATCTCTTCTCCCCTGTACCTCTTCTGCCACCATCCCTCTCTCTCTGAATGAACATACCTGTCATGTACCAGGCAATCGAACACCATGAGTAACCATCACACCTTCTTGCATAATGTGCAGGCACACGCGAGCCTCATGAAAATCAGCGTCTGTTGAAGAGCAGAATTCCTGCACACTCCTTGCTCTCTCCAATCCCACTTTCTCTCCTTCCTGCCTGAAATGGCTTCTGCTCAGGTCACAGATCCACTTTAAGGCCCAATGGGAAGAGTGCTGTTCAGCTTTCTCTTCTCTTCTCAGCAGATGTCCCAACACCAATCTATCTGCTCCTGGAAGAGTCTTACCCTTGGTCTTCTGAGACTGGGAGTTTCTTATTTTCTTCCTTCTCCACTTTCCGGACTCCTTTTGTTGGCTCCTTTCCCTCACCTCACTCAAGTTCCAGATTCCCTTAAGGCTTCTTTCTTAAAACCCATTCTCTTTTGTCTTCGGCTTCCGAGTGCCGCACTTATGACCCACATGCCCATGATTCAAACAAGGCTGAGTTGAAGATCCACATGTCTGGCTTGCTTGCCATCCTCTCCTAATGTCCCCCACCACGCACCCCCAATACAGCATGCCCAAACCTAATTTATAGTTTCTCTGTGACCTCCTTTGGTGTCGTCATTCTTGGCCCAACCTGATCCTGTCCGCCGTCCATCTTGTCACCATTGCAGTCAGAGCTCCCATCATCTCCTATGTGGAAGGAAGCATTCCTGTTAAGAGAGCTCCCAGACCTTCCTTCTTTGCTCCCTGTAATCTGCCACTCCCATGGTCACCTAGGTGAACTGTGAGGAATGTGAGTGTTCACATCAATCTCCTGTCTCAGACCGTGGGTGAGAACGTGCCATTGATTTACCTAGACTCCCAGCATGCACCTCTCTTCCTCTGTTTAGCACTTGCCTCTCTACTTGCTACTGAGTTGATGTTCCCTCCCACCATCAAACATCAGCAGCACTGTTATCTTCTCAGCCCCAATGGTGCACGTGCTCCTCAATCCCGCTCTTTATCTTTGGGGGCTTCACCTGAGTTTACAAATCCAGATGGAATTATTTGGCACCCTGTGTTTTCCTCTCTAGACCACAAGCCATATGACCAAGCTCTCTCACACTATTTCTGTTCAGCCTAAATTATATGCTTGCCACTATATGACAGGTTTGGCTCATAATTGATACCTAATATTGTTGAACCAAAGGAGGGGCTGTTTTCTCTTTCTATTTGTGACTCATGCAAGAGAAAACAACTGTTTATTACATTATAAAGTCTTTATATACAAACAAATTTGTAAAACATGAGCTTGTGCTGAGCGGTGATGGTGCACACCTTCAATCCCAGCACTCAGGAGGCAGAGGCAGGCGGATCTCTATGAGTTTAGTGCCAGCCTGGTCTACAAAGTGAGATCCAGGACAGGCATCAAAACTATACAGGGTAATCCTGTCTTGAAAAACCAAAACAGAAAAGAAAAGAAAAAAACCACCACCAACAAAACCATGAGCTTGTTAGGAAGAGGTGTTAAAGCTGGCATGGTGGTAGACGTCTTTAATCCCAGCACTTGGGAGGCAGAGGCAGGCAGAACTCTGTGAGTTTGAGGCCAGCCTGGACTATAACGTGAGTTCTAGAACAGCTAGAACTGTTACAGAGAAACCCTGTCTAAAAATAATAATAGTAATAATAAACTAAAAGACATGTGCAGATATCCTTACCTCATGAAGCAACACATGGAACCTAAGTAGCTTCTGTCCTAAATTTTTCTGAGACCCAAGGAACTGAGTATAACTGGTGCTCTGTGTTTTTGCCAATGACTGTAGGGTGGCTGAAAGGGCTTTGGCAGGTTGATCAGGGTACAGGTATGAGTCCTCACAGGATGACAGTGGTGTGCTCTATGTAGTGGCCATAAGAGCCATCTTCAGAGAGATACCATTGGTGAGCTCAGCAAAGGACCTTGCTGCTGCTGCCAGTGGTGGAGACCTGGTTGTTGCCGCTAGCGAGAAGCCCGGATGGTGATTTTAAAAGCACTTTACAATTCCGCCTTCACCCAAGCTGAAATGAAACTGCCCAAACCCCAGGTTTGGGCTCATATTTCCAGAGAAGTCAAAGACTATAAGTCAGAATCTGCAGGTGTTTCCTTTCAGATTTTTGCCTTCAGGAAGAAACCCAAAGTAAATACAAATTATGGCCATCCCACTGCACCAGAATAACATGTATGTATTTTTAGATGGTTGCATTTTTTGTTAAAGCTATATGAGATACGAACAAGAACAAAAAGTGTTCTATAAGGGAACTCTCCTTCCTGCATTCCTGGCTTATTTTAATAGCTGTCTGTAATGTGCATTTAGGATTCAGGATTCTAATTCTTGTAACAGAAGTTCAGTGAAGGGGGAATAGACGCTAGTATTTCAGATGGATCTGCCATAACTAGACTTGAAATTCAGTATGTTTCTTTTCTTCTGTGAGAGATCTGTTTTATTCTGTTTATTTTGTTTTATTCACGCCATGAGGAAATGAGGTATATAAGTTAATTATTTTAATCCCAATAAAATAATAATGAACTGGAACCACATTATGCCTGCCCCAACCATCAGCGATTTAAGCAGAATATAAACTAGATGCTTTTTTTGCAAGCTCTAAGTGAATAGCCTAAGTTGTTGCTCATGGAATTAGATTATTTTAAAAAAAAAAATCACACTATCCAAGAGAATATCTGAGTAAGACACAAAATCCCTTTTTGGACTTTTCCAGAAGGCTTCTGCACCACGTTACTATAGTTTTGAAGATTTAAAACAGTTGCTGACACACAGAGAAATCCCTGCTACAGTATTTCCAGCTGTACTCTTCATGAGCCCCAAATCTGCTGTCAAGTCACCTGAGATGTTAGAGAATGTCTGTGAAATATTGTTGGTCTTTTGGCGAAGTGGATGCTTATGAGGGAAGAGATGTGAGCCCCACCTAAGAAGCACAGTTGCTTACTGTTTCAGGTGTGACATAAATTCACATCAACAAAAAGCTCAGAATGTGACCTTGTTTACTAAAAGGGCATTTGCAGATACAACCAAGTTATGATGAAGTCACAACCTGTTACAGAAAGGGCTCCACCCAGAAGCTGATGTGTTTGTGAGAGAGACCACCCAATGATTCAGACCTAGTCAATGGGCCAGAGAAAGCCAGGTCAAGAGGGCAGAGACGGGCATGTCTCTGAGCTAAATGCCATTGTTTGGATGTATTTTTCTCTCTAAATATTCACGTGTTGGAGGTTTGGACATCAGTGTAGGGATGTAAGAGGTTGCATGTGTCATGGTTCTCGAGAGGAACAGAACCCATAGATTGATGAGTGTGTGTGTGTGTGTGTGTGTGTGTGTGTGTGTGTGTGTGTGTGTGATAAACATATGTATATATGTGTATGTGTGATATGTATATATATGTGTGTGGTGTGTGTGTGTGTGTGAAAGGTATATGTATATATATGTGTGTGTGAAAGGTATATGTATATATATGTGTGTGTGTGATATGTATATGTATATATGTGTATGTGTGTGTGATATGTATGTATGTGTGTATGTAAAACAAAGGCAATTATTAGTTTGGCTTACACAGTCTGATCTGAGTAGTTCCACAATGGCTATTTCACACTGGAAAGGCTGAAAACCAGGAAGCAGAGAGGGAGGGAAGACAATACAGAGGGAGAGGGGGGAGAAAGAAGGATAAATAATACTAAGGATGTTTGAAAATGTCATAGGGAAACATTTTATATTTACTTAAAGTACACACACACACACACACACACACACACACACATATATATATATATATATATATATATATATATATATAAGTATGTGTATATATGCATATTTATGTTTAGTGTATATATGCATGTATATGTTTTTTAAAAAAAATGAAGCTATGTTACTTGGGGATGATTGTTATGCCCCCAAGAACCATAGACTAGTTTTAAAAAACCCTCAGCGCCATGTATGGAAACTTCCCTTTGAGTTGGTCATGGGAGTCCGAGAGAATCTCACAATAACATAGGCTGTTGCTGTTGCTCTTGGTTACCTCCCAGAATTTGAAGGTAAAATGCCATATGCTTCTGACACAGGACTGGAAGGAATTCATCTGAATCTGACCTGGGAGGATCCTTCCTAAAGGAGAAAAGCAATCAGTATTCCTACTCATTTACAAACCACACAAATGACCAGCACAAGAGAGCCCCAAAGGTATGCCAGTGGCACATGTATCTTGGAGGCAACCAATAGCTACCTAATTGGATTTAAGGTCTTCTCGATAGGAGGAAATTCATGCCTCGTACTGTAAATCTAGCCATGTAAATCTAGGTCATGAACTCAAAAGGACAGCCTGCTACTGCCACTATGGAACACCAGTATGGTTTCTGACAGCATTCTACATACTTACACTCATAGGTTAAATGTAGTGTTCACCCTTTGTCAAAGAAATTTCCTATAGCGGATGAAGACTACTCTAGAAATCACAACCAGTTAAGATGCATAAGAGTTGACTGTGAAGAACAACACACATCCCACATCAGAGGCCCACGGAGCAACATGGAAGAGAGAACGGAAAGACTGTGGAAAGACTGTAAGAGCAAGAGGACCTGGTGTCTGCTGAGAGGTGGTGTCTCCTCCACAGGAGAGGAAATCTCAACAGTACGGTTGCTGAAATAAGATTTGAGCAACGACTACATCAGTTGACATGGGATGCATACATATGTATGTGTACATGTATATATATTTAACAATAGTAATTAATGAATAGGAGGCTGTGAATGTGAGAGAGAATGGAGGAAGACGTGGGGGGAGCTGATGGTGGAAAGGGGGAGGTGGAGATGGCGTAAATACAGTATTCATGTATGAAACTCAAGAAAAATTATATAGAAACGAGGTGAGACGTAGTCGGGGAGCCTTAGGTTCTTGGAGGCCTGCCCTTGGAAGGAATTGTGGAACCCCAATCTTTCCAACTTCCTGTTTTAAGATGAGCTTTCTTTCCACATCTCCTTTTGTTACTGCCTGATCCTCCCCAAGGTGACACAGCCTAGGGGGCCTAATCCTATTGTTTGGATTCAGCCTCCATTAGCTGTTTCTTCCTCATGCATCACTAATCACTTCTTCATCAGTGTCCTGAGCTCTTCCCATCATTCCTTAGATGACACGTGGGCTGAATTTACCAACAGCCCACCCTCGTTGATTCTAGAGGACCTTCCTCAGCCTTTGTATTAGTTTACCCTCCACAGTTCTTACATAATGCCTTCTGTGTGGGTTTCTTCACACATTTCCTTCCTACCTTCCAGATCGTACGGTCTCAGTGCACATCTCTACCTCGACCCTCCAATATTGGCACTTGTCAGGATGCTGCCCCAGATCTGCTTTCATTTCCCATAGCTGGGCATGGTCTGGTTCACACACACACATCTGTTTCCCAATATTTCTGTAAATCTGCCCTCAGGTCAGATCTCCATGCTGAACTTCAGACTTAGTATCAGCACTTCAAATGAAAAGAGATTTTTTTTTTGTTCAAATTAAATGTCTCAAAATTAGTATATTCTGAATGAAAAAAAAAAAAAAATCAACGTTTTCTCTCATGTATCTGTTCTGGGTACCACATTTCTCCCAGTCATTAAATCAGAAACCTGGGAAGCATTTGTTCTGTTGTTTCTCTTTACTTTTTTCTATACTTCTTTTATGGAAAGAAGTTTTTTTCATACAATATATTATGATTACAGTTTCTGCTCTCCCAACTCTTCCCAGATCCTCCCCACCTCCCCACCCATTCAAATCCACACTCTTTCTGTCTCTCCTTAGAAAACAAGCAGGCATCTAGAGAATAATAATAAAAGAAGATATCATAAAAACTGATATGGGACGAGACAAAAAACAGAAGAAAAGAACCAAAAGGAAAAGTACAAGAGACACACATAGATGCAGAGGCACACACATTTGTACACAGCAATCCTATAAAGTACAAAACTGGAAGCCATAATATACACATAAAAGGCCTTTAAAATTTAAAAAAAAAATGCCCTGACAAAACATTATGCGACAAAGAACCTGCAAAGATGCCAATGAGTTAATTTTGTGCTGACCATCTACTGTTGGGCATGGGGTCTACCTTCAGTAGTGGTTTATATCCCCAGCGAGACTCTGTTGGAGAAAACTAAATTTTCATTCACAAGTGATTATCAGTTGGAGATAGCCTCTGGGTTGGAGATGGGGGTTGTGTCCGCTTCCCCTCTCAGCACTGGAACTCATCTGGTGCAGAACCACATCGGCTCTGTGCATGCTGTCACAGTCTCTGTGAGTTCATATGAGTGTTTCCTAGTGTTCTTGGAGTCATGCATCATCTCTGGCTTTTACAGTCTTTCAGCCCCTTCTGCAGAGTTCTCTGAGCCCCAAGGCAAGGGATTTGATGGAGACATGCTATTTAGGATTGAGTGTTCCAAGGTATTTTACTCTCTGTACATTGTCTGGTTATGAGTCTCTATGTTTGTTCCCATCTACTTCAGGAGGAAGTTTCTCTGATGACAGCAGAGCAAGGCACTAATCAATGAGTATAGAAGAATGTCCTTATGAGCCATTTTATTGATACGTTCCCTTAGTAGGAGATTAAGTAGTATTTGGTTTCCCCTAGGTCCTTGGCCTATCTGTTCTCAGGTTCTTGGCCACCTGAGCAGCATCGGGTATGGATTCCATCTCATGGAATGGGCCTTCAATCCACTCAGATATTGCCAGGAAGCATATTTGATTCTCTTTGTTGTCATGTTCAGAACTCCATATATCCCTTTTCCCTGACAGACAAGACTGTCTGCCTGTTGGCCAACCTGTCTGATGGCCATCATCCCTCCATCATGCTCCTTCCTCACATACCCTGCAGTTATTTTCGTGAAACTTAATTTTCCTCATGTGACACTCTTGGGTCAATACGTGTAACATCTGTACCAAGCCGAATTGAAAAGCCCTCCCTTATCCTCAAACACAGAGTGTACACCTTGAACACAGCTGTGATGCTGCACTGGGTCCCCTCTCCAACCCCAGCTGCTCCTCCATCCCGAAGCACCTGAAGCACACCGCCTTGTGCTTCCTTTTGTATTCTTATATGGCTCCAAAATGAAAACAAAACAAAACAAAACAAAATAAGCCTCAAGACCTTGCATTATATAAAATTAAACCATAATCATTAAAAAACAACACTACTAAATCACAACATGTAAACTTCCAAACAAACGATCGAAATCCAGCAAGACTCAGTTCAAAATGCTCTCCTTCTTATCTGTTTCTTCTCGCCACTCCTGCAGGGTCTAACTGTTCATCTTCAGCTTGTCCTCAGCTGTGGATTAGTCCGCAGGTACCAGAGGGCTCCCTTTCTTCCTGTTCTCACTCTGAGCTGGTGCCCTGAGATGCCCTTGCCAGGTCCCAGCTTAATCCAGGCATTTGTGAGCTCAGACTCAGCTCTGAACTCTCCATCACCTTCTTAACCTCAGAGCTGCCTTTGAAGGGGGATGCCTGTCATGGTTCTTACTCCGGCCCAGCTGTTCCCAATTCTTTCA